>NW_020439017.1:55019-62401 GCF_000699045.2 Agrilus planipennis | reverse complement strand
GTTATTGGACCGCTTCGACAAAAAATTGAAGGAGACACGGACGCATTTGACGAAAAAGAAGGTGCGTTTTCAACACGATAACGCACCGGCACATTCATCAGGAGTTGTTGCCGCCAAAATGCACGCATTACGTTATGAATTTGCTGCCGCACACCCCGTACTCACTCGATTTGACTCCCTGTGACTTCATCTTGTTCTCTACCATGAAGAAATGACTAGCGAGAAAAAAAATTAGCTCAAACGAGGAAGTCATCGCCGAGACAGGGGGGATTTTGGAGAGTTCGACAAATCATATTTTTTGGAGGGGTAAAAAAAATGCCACGGTCGTTGGGAGAAGTGTATCTTTCTAAAGGAGACTATGTTGAAAAATGTTGAAAAATAAAAAAACAAATGTTAAAGAAAAGGTGTCTTCATTTCTAACACGGGTACTTATTGAACCGCCCTCATACTTCCTCGCACACTTCTCCTCTCAGCATTTCTATTATCATTCCCCCCAATTCCTGCTCACACCTGTCACCTCTCCACACTCTCATGAACTCTTTAACTCTCTCACTCTGACTCTGTATGGCTACTCCACAACAAAATAAGTGAGCTAAAGTTTCTTCAGAGCCTCCGAATAGCCTACATTCCCAGTCCCTATACTCCTTCTTATTCGCTCTCCCTATATTCCCGCATCTCATTTCCTTATCATGTTTCTTTTTATTTGTTTTGTTTAAATATTCCGCCCCTCCGTTAGCTGGTATTAGTTGCTTGTACATTATATTGTAGGATGACTTTGTTATTGCCTTCCACTCTTCCTCCAACTTTTTCTCCCACCGCATATTTAACCCTTCTATACATCTATTATAAATTTCTTCCCCACTCTTTCCCTCCCAAATCATTTGACACACATCCGTAACACCCATCTTAGCAAACATTTCCCACACCGCTTTTCCCCATATTGATGCATTTTTATTTATTACACCTCTCATTTCTTCGATTAGACACACTTTAGGCCATCTCCCCTCATCCATCCCTACAATCTCGTTTAAGTACCTGCAAAATCGTTCCCTATTTGTGTACTCTATATCTTCTACGCCTAACTCATTCCTCCATATATATTTTGGCGTGTTTTTTGCTACCCCCAAAGCCATCTTACAATATCTTCCTTGAACCTTACCTAGTCTATCCAACTTTCCCCATCCCCATACCTCCACCCCATATAGTGCCACCGCTCTCACTAGCGAGTTCATTAAGTAAATACGGTCGTTTCGTAGGTCTCTACCAGCCGTTTTTGCGACCCTCCAAGTGGCATTTGCCGCTTTTTGTGCCTTCCCTGCCAGTCTTCTTACATGACCCACAGTGCTATTTTTCGTAGAGAACCAATATCCCAGGTATTTGAATTCATTAATGACCTTAATTTGCTCACCCTTAAATTTCCACTTTTCATCTTTTTTTCTCAATCACCACTGTTATTTAAGAAGAAATACATAATTGGGTTATAGTAAGCTTTGGTTTCTCTGATTTGAAACTTTATTTTAGAATATACTTCTGGTATTACCGGCCTTTGACCGTAGCATTGCATTTCGAGGTTCGCCCAAAGGCGTTGCATTTGTTAAACCTACGATACACCAGTTTGCGGAGTGCCTACTAATCAGCCTTTGGCTATAACATATGCTGTAGGTGGTCAGTTAAGCTTACTCTCATTTGAGATTTAATTTTAGTGTATATTTCGATATTTGCACCTACACATCGGCTTTCGATTGTAGCATATATTAATCATCATCATCATAAGTGTTGCGAATAGAGTACAACAGAACTTTGTTAATCACTTTTTATTATTGAACACAACAAAACTACATTTAACACAATTAAAGGTTTATCATTTGACTTGGATTTATAAAACATGCTTCTTTGTCTAAAGCTGGTAAGTGAATGATCTCAATACATCGAATCAAAATGAATAAAATACATATACATATGAAGTTCGCGAAATTCGTTCATATCGGTTGTATACAAAACAAATCAAGCACAAAACAGTTCACCATTACCGCTTCCCCTCACTTCACTGTTAGCGTGAACAATAAGGTCTGCAGTCCTAACACTGGTTGGACACGCACTTCTATTCCTTCTTATCATTTCCCTAAAACTAGAACATCCCACATCCTTAATTATTTGCGAACAGTAATCTAATCTAAGTCTACCTGTACTCCTCTTAACTCCTATTTCTGCTTCTAATATGTCTCTGACTAGATCTTCATGCCTGAGAAAGTGTCCTACCAACCTATCTCGCCTATTTTTTATTGACTTCCACAGAGTCCTCTGCTCTCCTAATCTTTCTAATACCTCTTCATTTCTAACCTTTTCTATCCACAGTATACTCATTATTCGCCGGTAACACCACATTTCGAATGCTTCTAACCTTTTATTTTCCGCCGCACCCACTGTCCATGTTTCGCATCCGTACAGCGCCACGCTCCAAACATACATCTTTAACAGTCTTTTTCGAATTTCTAAATTAATCGTTCTCGAGCATAGAAGCGATTGCTTTTTATTGAAGGCGATTCGACCCTGCGCTATCCTCTGCTTTATATCTCTACTACTCCTTCCGTCCTGACTTATCTGACTTCCTAGATACCTAAAATCAGCCACTTCTTCTAATCTTTCGTCTGCTATCTTTATATTCGTCGTTTCCCTACATTTTCTTCCCTTACTAGTATTTTTGTTTTACTTTTATTTATTTTCATACAATACTGTTTTGTCAATACTGCTTCCATTTTATTTAAAGCTATCTCTAACTCCTCCTTGCTAGATGCTAATACTGCTGTATCATCTGCAATCTTTTGCCCCAGTATATTTATCTATACAGTTGTACTGTCTTTAATGATGTTGATCGCGTCTTCGATGTATAGATTAAAAAGTAGCATATGTTAATGTTGGTTAATTAAGTATGTTTTCAATTTTAGAATTTAATTCGGTGTTTGCTCAAAAGCGTTGCGTTGGCCAAACCTAGGGTAGACCAGTTTACGGAACGCTTACAAAAGAGCCTTTAGCCATAACATATGTTGTAACTGGTTAATCGAGGCTGCTCTCATTTGAGATTTAATCTTAGTGTATATTTTAAGGTTTACCTAAGAAGTTGGTGAAACCTAGGATCAGTAGTTATTTTGTACAGCGCCTATTCATCGAGATTTGTGTGCAGCATATGTTAATATTAGATAATTAAGACTGTCTTCGTTTGAATTTAAATCTTAGAATGTATTTCAGGGTTTGCCAAAAGGTGTTGTGTTGGTTAAACCTAGGGTAGACCAGTTTGCGGAGTGCCTACAAATCGAACGTTGGCTATAACATATGCTGTAGCTGGTTAATTAAGATTGCTATCATTTAAGATTTAACCTTGGTTTGTAGTCTGAGGTTTGCCTGAATAAGTTGGTCAAACCTAGGATATAATACTCATTTTGTGGAACACCTACGATTGTAGCATATGTTAACGTTGGTTAATTAAGACTGCCTTCAATTGAGATTATATTTTAGACTTCAACTCGGTGTTTGCGCAAATGCGTTCCTTTGGTTAAACCTAGGACACACCAGTTTGCTGAACACCTACAAAAAGACGTTAGCTATAATGTATGTTGTTATTAGTTAATTAAGCTTGCTTTTATTTCATATTTAATCAAGGTGTATTTCGGGATTTGCCTAAAGAAGTTGATGAAACCCAGGATACAGCAGTTATTTTGTGAAGCTTTTGATTGTAGCATATATTGTTGTTAAGGTTGTCCTCATTAAGATTTTAAATCCTGGAATGTAATATGTTCAAAGGTGTTACGTAACATATGCTATATTACATGTAGTTGGTGAGTTAAATTTGCCTTCATTTGAGATTTCTTATTGTTAGAACGTACTTCGGGATTTGCTTATAGACGTTGGTCAAACCCACGATATCGGCTGAAGAGGACCTTCATTGGTCCAAGAACGGCCTGAGGTAGAGGGGTTTTAGTCGGTAGGTCCGAGGAGTTCTTCCTCGAGAATCCGACACTACCCAGTCGTACGGACGGCTGGGTGTCTTTTGAAGATTTCTTCCACGAAAACATAAAAAAAAACCCAGGATACACCATATTATCAGTTATTTTGTGGAGCACCTACATTTTGGCCTTTGACTGTAACATTTACAAAAGACTTGTGGACAAACTCTAATAATGTAAATATTTTTGATTACTTTTTATAAAGCAATTCTTCTTCCACATTATTTTCATGTATTTAAGGAAAATAGCTTCAAGGTGAGTGGCTTGTTTCAAAATATTTAATATTCTATTAAAATTCAAGGTCTCTAGACGAAACGTTCCGGTCATCTTTTGTCTGCTATAATCTAATGTATGAACCGTACCTATTTTTGCACATTTTATATGTAAATATTTTGGCAAACGGAAAACGATATGTTTTTATATAATACAGGTACCTATTTCTATCAAAAGTCTTATAAAGAACATAAACTTTTGAAAAAAGCAAATATTTGAAGGACGAAATTAGGTTTGCTTAAAAAATAGTAAATAACTAATTTGTTGCAAGACACACATAAGTATTTAAAATCTGATACAATGGAACAAAATTTTTTAAAAATCACAACCTAAAAATGACGATACTTGTTTATTTTTCAACAGTATTGTAGGTTATATGTGGGTTTAACAAATTCGATTTTAAGAAGAAAACTATTTATTTACACTAATTATTATTGAAGGACTTAATAACACTATTAACTTATTACTAAACTTAGGTTAAGAATTATTCTATTCACTGTTCTATTTATTTCACTTCTATCACTTTCAATTTATCTCTTGATTCACCTCTGCAACGGTCAATTTATTTCTACTCTACTTCGGCGATCGTCTCTTCCTTTTTATACTCCCTTNCTTGTTTTTAATGGAGGCTGGGAGCCTTTCGTATCCACGGTGTTTTGGGTTGCAGCCCAAAAAGTCCTGTAAACGTTGGTTTGTGGTTTCACATTAATAAAAACCTTTCACCCTTATTTGGTTTGATTATTTACAATCACCTACAAATAAACCTATACCTACGCAGAACCCCAAATACGTAAAACATTATTATACACTGGTGAAGAATAGAGAACCCAACTACATGCAAAGGGAGACATCGTCTTTTGAAGAATATAACGTAACATAATAAAGTAATTATTCCAATAAATTAAATCTAAAGCTTTTGTGGGATGTTACACTTTGTTCTAGAGCGTTATATTAGGTGAATATTTTGCCTTACCTGTATAGCGATACTAAACGGCGTTTTTGATAAGATACGAATATTTTCGACATGTGAGTTAAATTTGCACTGTATGGTATTTTTTAATTGCCCATGGTTGGGGTGTTTTCAATTAAGTAATAATTATACAATGAATATTTGTTTGTATAACAATGGAGATTATATAATCGCTTTTGTTTTAAACACATGACCTTGACATTGATAACAGCGATAAGAAATCGCTGTTTACACGAATTACTTAAGCATATTTATCATTTATCTTTACATTTTTACAAGTGTAAAAAGTTTCGCGTGTACGTATTTATAGTATGATGTTCACTCTAGAACAACGTGAACACGATCTACCTATTTAATTTTTATTTTTGAAAATTCTGTGTATTTTTTTGGTGTATCTTAAAATAACTCTTACATTTCGCCCCTTTGATTCTTATAAATATACATATAAATCATTGCCAAGTCCTTACAAAAGCCCCTCCAGCAATCCAGGTCGAGAAAGTCGTTTTATACACCTGTCGCACACTCGAATTCGACTTGATATAATAAGAAAACGGTAGTTTGTGTACGAAAGATGCAAATTCGACTCGATAAAATTAACGGCGAACGGTAGCATGTGACCTAACGTTTTGAACGTTAGGTAATACCGAATAATATTCGTAAACCACGCGATCAAGAATTCTTTCGTTTCCTTTTGTAATACACGTATGTAGTTTCACATATACAGACACTAATACTAGATATATATAAAGTCCGAATAATAAATCTCGTTATCACACGCAGCGGCAGCCACGATTTCGCAATTAATTAATTAATAAGTGGTAGGCCACGTGGTAGCACCTGGAGCAGGTGCATTCAGTTGCTCTGTCTGGCGCGCGCTTTCGACAAACAAAACGACGGACGCGCGGCACGCTCTTGTTCATCGTTATTTGTATACACGTGTATACTGTGGGAGATTAAGATCAGAAGTTGTAATGTGGGTTTTAAGGTTACTTTAGGGTTCTTGTTTGACACTTTTTTATGTTAAACTGAAGTCATATTAATGTCGTACATGCCAACATGCGCAACATACAAAATTGCCCGGTAGGGTATGAAAGATTGGAGGTCGAAATTGTTTAATGGTCAACCTTATTTTAAATATTGACATTTACGACTAATATTTGCCTCACAATACATTACATTAATAAGGTGCCGAAGAGCATAATTAGGCAGTTAAAGTAATATGTATTACACGTCAGTTTTTGTTAACGTCTAAACGTGTGCAACCTTCAGAAACAAAGAAAAATTTAAGTTAAATATTTGAAAAACCCCGACACGAAAAAGTTAAGCACATATTGTAGTTTAATAAAAACTTTAAAAGTAACAAGTTGATGATCTGTTTCATACCGTAACCACAGCCGACACCACAATAATGTGGTACTATACACACAATTCACACATCCCATCTATGATCTGTAAAGACTAGGCAAAGGGGTGAAAACTAGTACATGATTTGCTGGATGTACGACGCGAATCTGGGCTAATACTACTTAGGGGTCAACCTAATTACTCAACCAATTGCCATTTTGTCAAAAATTTGTCTATATTAATGCAGGTATAATGTAGAAAAAAATAGGACAATAAAATGTTTTTAACATAGTTTTAACAATAACCAAGTCCTTTTGTCACTTTGACGACAAGAACAGAAGACAAAAATACGGAAAAAGCAACAAAATTGCGTCAAACGATAAGCGGTGAGAAGTCTCTCGTAATAGAAGCACCCACGAGAAAATACACCCACCGAAAACTAGCCACCGGGAATTCCCCGTTCCGTTTAATAGATGCGCACATAGGTCGATCTTGCTATCGATCGACCCATGTGCGCGTCTATTGGTTGTCAACCTCTTATAATCGGATTTTCTTTTAATTTTTGATTTTTTTTTCTTCACAATAAGTAGGAAAAGAGCGAATATAACGGTAGGAGACGAAAAATTAGAAGAAGTGGCCGATTTTAGGTATCTAGGAAGTCAGATAAGTCAGGACGGAAGGAGTAGTAGGGATATAAAGCAGAGGATAGCGCAGGGTCGAGTCGCCTTCAATAAAAAGAAGTCACTTCTATGCTCGCGAACGGTTAATTTAGAAATTCGAAAAAGGTTGTTAAA
>NW_020439017.1:28656-53702 GCF_000699045.2 Agrilus planipennis | reverse complement strand
CTTCGGCGATCGTCTCTTCCTTTTTATACTCCCTTGCCTCCTTTCGGGAACGTTCTTCAGCCTTCCAGAGAAGTCTCGTTTTCTTTGAACGGTTTAATTGCTTTCCCGGAACGCAGGTACGACACACACGTTTACAGATACGGCGCACATGAAGAAAAGCGCCCGCGGCTAGTCGGCGAATCGATAAGCCGCTCACACACACGTATACCCGATCGCACACAATCACGCTCGTGGTCGCTACAGTATTTTAATATTTAGCGTCTGCGTCGTTTCACTGCTAATTTTTAATAGCTTTTTCCTACCCGTAGCTGTACGTCCCTATTTATAATAACAACCACTTGGCTAATTCCGAACAAATAGTTTAAAATCTAATTTTAACAATACCTATAAGTATACTAAAAACAAGTTTCTTTGATTGAAAGAGAACAAAAAATAAGTTTTTTTTATTGCAAAACGTTTGTTTGTTCAGCATACCTTTGACAAAGGCCTCCTTCAACAGTCTTCATTGGGTTCTGTTAGATCCAACTCTCGTCCAATATGGCACCAGGGTCAGGCGGATTTCGTCTTCACATCTTGTTGGACTGTCTTCTGGTGCTATCCTTCAGGTACTACAGAGTGGTGCCCCAATTATTTATTTTGCAACGTAGCATGTGCCATACCCATCCCTGTTTTAGATGGTCAATATATAAGAGCAAATATTTTAACAATTTGGTTTTATTTCTGTACCCCTAATTTAGTCTCTAATCGTAGGTTTTACTCTACTTCTCTCCATTGCCCGTTGACATCTTGAAAGTTTCTCTCTGCAGTTTCCGGTACGGGACTTGATCTGGCAACCATAAATTATGCAGATAAGAATGCAGGTGTTTCAGGTTTTCGTTTTAATATGGATGTTTGATTCTTTACTCTTTATGACTTCTTTGAGAGACCAATATTTTTTCAGCCACCAGCTAATTTTTTTATTTAGTTTCCTGTCATCTGACCTCTTGGAGCGATTATTTGCCCTAAATAAACGCTTTCATTTACAAATTTACGTATTCAAACTTGCTTCCGTCCAATTCTATATCGATCTGTATGGAGTTAGTCATAATTTTTGCTTTGTTTACATTTATTTCTGGTCTGACTACTTTACTTTGTTCAGCTAGGGTTTGTATCATAATTTGTCGCTTTTCAGGATTTTCTTTTAGTAAGAGTAGATCATCAGCAAATCTAGATGATTTAATCTAATCGTAAGACCATTGATGCTAGGGCCATACTCGTCCCAGTGCTTTTTTCCAAATATTGTAGCGAACACGAGCGTGTTTGTATGCGATCGGGCACACGTGTGCGTGAACGGCTTATCGATTCCCCTTTCATCATGTGCGCCGTATTTGTAAGTGTGAATGTTGTACCTGACTTCTGGGAAAGCAGTTAAACAGTTCAAAGAAAAACTAAACGATCCGGATGTTTCTAGAGGGTTCCCGAAAGTAAACAAAAGAGTATTTAAAGGAAGAGACGATCGCCGAAAAACAAGTAGTAACTTAAGTTTAGCAATAAATAATTTAATAGTGTTTTTAAGTTCTTTAATAATTAGTGTAAATAAATAGTTTTTGTCATTATCAGTTTTAGAAGTTAATTTTGTTAAACCCACGAACATTACAACATATTTTCCAGTATCACAGCAATAAACAGTTTGGAAGATAGCGGCTCTGTTTGTCTGACGCCTGTATTTATGGGGATACGAGCGCCTTTCGATTCCAATTTTATGCAACTATTAAATTTACTGCAAATATTTTTGATTATGTCGATATAAGTACCTATTATCCACTTCCTTCCTGATTTAGGCTTGATCAGATGCGGTTATAGTTTAGATTGTCGAATGCTTTGGAAAACTCTACAAAACCTATGATGTAAAAAGGCTTCTGGTAATCGTTATATTTTTTACAAAATTTATTTCATGGTGTGAATGTGATCAATCGTTGTTCTTTCTGAATCCTACCTGCTCTACAGGTTAACCTTCATCTAGAGTTTTACTTTTGCAAAAACCTTATAGATCTTGTAAACGTTTGACAGGTATAAGCCCATTTTTGTACAGAAGAATAATGTAGTATTCTTCTTTTTGTTTTAAGATGATACTTGTTTTAAGTAAAAGTAAGTTTAAAAAAATTAAATAACTTTGTTAGATTTGGGCTCAGCTCTTCAGTCGTGCCCATCAACACCTTTTTTAGTATATTCTTGGGCCCTGGAGCGCTTTCTAATTTTTTGATTCGATAGGTTACTTTTTAGACCAGAAAATCCATTCTTTTTTCCATATTTTCTTAATTTTTGCAGAGCTTTTTTAGTTCCACCTGTTCTTTGAATTTCATTTTTCAGATTTTTATTACTTTTCGCATTTCTTTATATTCGGCTACTACTATTTGATATTCTAGTTTGGCTTTCTTTGTAGTTTTTCGCCTGATTTTAATGTTTTTCTTTCTTCTAGCACTTTTGCTATACTTCATTTACTTTCTTCAATGTCTTAGATGCGCGCTGGCAAAATCGTAGGTAGGGAGAAAAAAGCTTATTATACTATCGATTCTTGTTCATTAAACATACTTTTTGATACAGTACCTGCCAAAAGTTTTATTCAATCATGAATAGTAGTGCGAGTCGAAAACAAGCGTTAAAGCCTTTAATATGTCTTCAAATATAAATAAACATCTCGTTAATATTTTCAGTAGAAAATGGTACCAATAACAGCACATTTGAGCAATTTAATTGTAGTGGATAAAATGGTCAATTTTTCCGTGCAGTACACAGTACGGATTATACGCTCCTCACCGGTTAAGAGTTTGGCCGAGAGTTGTCTCCTTCCTTTTCTGGCATAGTGCTGTTCTTTTCTACTTTGTGCCGGTCAAACTGAAGGTCACATCGCTACAGAAAGTAAACGAAGTATAAATTTTTTGTAACATTGGTATAGCATTATTCATTCGTGACAGTTTCTTATCTAAGTTGTTGTATTTCTTCGTACACTTATGTCGAAGTTCTTTTGGTGTGGATATCCCTTTTTACTAGAATACATTCCTAGTAAAGATTTATTTTCACCATGTGTTACACATACTTATCAGCATTTGTTTTTCAATTAATTACTATTTATTCCTCGATCATCAAAGTAGATTTATTAATTCTGCTCAAACTTTATTAAATTGCCCCGTAACTTACAGGAAATAAAGTAAAGGTAATTAACAAAATGAAATCTGTTAAGCGATGTATCACAGAAAGATGTTAAATGGTGAGTCATGACACGATGAGACTTGCGAGTTCGTAATAGTAAGTAAACATTACATAGTATTTAAGTAGCCGGTGGACAATGAATGATCATCAAATAAACAGGAAGATGCAATGTCCATTATTAAATATTGTAATTTATTCGACATCTGATACGGCTGTGTTTAAACACATACAGAGATGCACATAGACAAACATTGTAGATATTATATATGTACATACTTGTCATTTTTAAGTCTGACGCGACGATTGTTAATATTATAATAATTAATGTACCAGTCACGACATCAGTTACGTACTAATTGATTGTAATCATTGAATAAAGAGGCTCCTTCACTGACACTTTGCTTATTCGTATTACAATGAGATTATATTCGAAAAAAAAAAGAAAGTGTATCCACTTAACTTATCGTTATTGTGTCTGGTATATACAAAAAGCATCTTTTGTATTATAATCAATTATTATCAATTGATTGATTTATTAGTCAATTAAAAGGATTAAGATAATTAGCACCTTTTTTATGTAGGTAATAATATACGTAAATGATACTGCGAATGAAATGACAATCAATCGGTATTTAACGTGAACCAACTGCATTGGTAAAGCTTATTCACAAGCACAAGAATGCCGTATTGGAAAATGGCACCCTAGAGCAACCGCTTCATCAGACGGATTGGGCCCAGGAAGTCGCCGAAGTTGCTGGGAGCTAATGGGATAAGTAGTCCTTATGTTCGACTGTATGGGGTCTACAGGGGGTATATCCAAACTCTTCGTAGTATGTCCGAGATCGTAAACCATGCAACGAGTCGAGCGCCCTACCGATAATGCTCCTAATTCACCATGAAGGCTATCGACCAACTACCCCCTACTGTTCGGAGGCGCTTCACATTGCGGTAACCCTAATGCGTCAGGCTACTCTCAACTCGAGTTCAGCCTTGCGCGTTTGTATGGGTTCTGAGCCTTCATTGTGGTAAGTTTAGGACCCTGGGATGAGGGAGAATGAAATGACAGTACATAGATGTAATCTTCCATAGATAAAAATGTTCAGTCTCTCAGAGTATCTGAAAGCAAGACTCGAGTCTCCGTCTCTCATCGAGTCTCTCTGGTGTCGCTGAGAGAGACTGTCAAAAAAACTGTTTAGCGTCTCTGAACGAGAGACTCGAGTCGCTCATAGAGAGATCCTCATTTCGTATCCAGTCTCTGAACGAGAGACATGGTTAAAATTTTCTAAGTTCAACATATTTCAGAGATCCCAGTGTTTCTACGAGAGACTCGAGTCTCTCAATTTTACAGTCTTATTCATTCAGTCTCTCTGTGAGAGACTCGAATCTCTGAATTAACAATTTTATCGTTCAAGTCTCTCATGCAGAGACTGTGAGAGATCCATGAAAACACCTGGGCAATAACTGAAAGACTCTGAGAGACTGGAGAGAGACTGAAAATTTTTGTCTAGGGTTGTTCATCTTTTCAAGATATTGTTATATGAATCAAAGAAAAAATGAGGGCAAAAAACAGTTTATGGCAACTAGCAACGATGTTTCTCCTTTGGGCAAAATATTTTTTTAAAGTAAAATTCATGGACTTGGGATGTGGATGATTTCGGATTTTAGACTGATATGTCTTTTTGTAACTTTATAAGAATTTTTGGTTTTGAACTTAGGGATGTCTACAAGTAATTATTAAAAAATGTGGACGTTATCCTGCAGTTTTGTCAGTCAGTGTAAAGGAGCATATGTACTAACTAAATTGTTTTTACCAGCAACTGGCACAAACGTTATAGATACTGTTACGTCCTGTGATTTCGGGTTCGATTTCGAAATATTCACCACTAAATTTTATTTGGTAGTCGTTATACCAATAATTTTATGATCGTTAGGCTTCCGAATCTCTGAATTATAATGGATATAATATTTCGAAATCACAACGACTAACTATTTAGTTTTTTTGATTAGGTTCAAATGACCCTAAAAGTTTGCGAATGGATAGATGTAGGTATTTATTATTATTATATTAACCTCTCCAAACAGCAAAAATTGATTGGTATCAAGGAACAATAATACTATACTTAAGTTGAACCATTTACGTTAGGATTTTACAAATTTAATTACTTTATATCAAACTTATTATTATTTGTTTGTAAGTAGGTAGATTATCGTTTTAAGTTCCTATTCTCTGAGCATAACGAGTTGAATGTTTTGATTGCCATTTTTAGTGGATTTTTTAATTGTTTATTAGTGTGACTGTACGACACGTGTATATTATTTGCACTTCTTGTCTGGTTATTATGAAAATCACGATAATACATATGGTGACATATGATATCATTTTGAAGAAAAATGTACCTTCTTTTTTAAACCGAACTTGATCTCTATATCCCAACGTCAAATTTTATGCTTAATCAATCTCCTAGATCAATTTAAGACGATAAAGACATTTGAATATAGCCACGAGTGTTTGCATAGCCCTATAGTATGACATTCTGAATAACTTTTTCTTATAACTGTTTTCAATAAGACCCATATTTACCTATGCTTCCATTTAAACGAAACCTTCTTCTATTTTTGAACACTCTGTATGGTAAATCAAATTGAGATGATACACTGTAAAGAATATTTTGTTAAAATCGCATTTTATTAATAACATGCTTGCAGATAATTATTTGTAGTGAATTTTAACTACAATTTGTTGTCGAATTAATATTAGTGAAGTTCTGTTAATTGGAAGTACAGTCGAACCTGGATAAGTGAGAGCTCAAGGAACCGCGATCTGTTTCTCTCTTATAGAGGTTTCTCACTAATCTGAGTTTCTAGCTTACAGAGTTACAGGAGGAATTTGTCTCACTTATAGAGGTCTATAAAAATACGGTTCGACAACACATTGAGTTTTCGTTTAGACATTGTGAGGAAGTACAGGACCTTTCTTCGCAACTGCTTTTATAAACTGACTGTAATAAGATTGATAAACAACATTTGACTATAATAAAATAATAAAGACTTGCTCGGTCAGTCGCAGATTTGGTCATTCGAATGAAATAAGAGTCTCTTGAAACTTAAGAACGAGTCATAAAATAGCAAAAGTAAACTGTCGCTTATAGAGGTATAGGCAAGTAGCAATCTCACTTAGAGAGGTTCACGCATGAAAAATGACTGTCACTTATACAGGTTTTATGTTTCTCTCTTATAGAGGCTTTAGAAGGGCAAAATGACGGGACATGGCAAATACACTCATTAATAGAATTTCCTCGCTTACCCAGTTCTCATTTATCCAGGTTCGACTGTAATTCCAACCAGGCAGTTGTAATGCTAACCCTGACCTTTTGCGTACCCAAGTAACTTCTAACCGCTGCACCGCTTACTATTACTCGGTTATCTCTTTTCACTTTGTCTGTACTACTCATGATGTATTTCCTAACTTAACAAGGACGTGTTCAAAACACAGTAAATGTCTACAGTCCCAAGTGGGAACAAGAAAGAAGATACTTTCGTTCTCACAGATAATGTATTGCAGACTTTGGCAATTTTGATAGTCCCAACTATATCATCCATCAACGTAAATGAACCTTGTTGAACATATTGAATGCCACTGAATGTAGCATTGTAACGCAGATGGCCCACCAACTGACAACCACCTAATCGAACTTAGACATTATTGTTAATTGAGTTACAGGGTTACCTACAGTAACACTCGTCAGTAAATTTCGAATTTTTACGTATAAGGAATGCTTTAAATATGAGCATAAATTAACCACGTTTTACCCAATTTATGCACGTTATCATTGATGAATGTTGCTGCTTACCAGAAATCAAGGATAGGGTAATAAAACAATAAAAAGTAATTTACACAATACGTAATCCTAAAATGTAGCACTGTACTACAGATGGCGTTTACAGCGCCATTTGTCGTATTTTCCAATTTACACAATGTTTATACAGAATACGACTTATTTTTCCAAAATGTTAATTCTGGATGCCTTTTTATACACACCAACACAAGACTGCGACCCACATCAAGCATTTTGATTTAAATTTTAGTTCATCTATGCACGATTGGATAGCAAATACAACTCACTAATAATTTGCAATAGCTGTTAATGGAAAGAGACGGATGTATCTTCATTATCATCATAGAGTCGTCAGTCCCAAGACCGGTTGGACATGCACCTCCACTCTTTACTATCCTGAGCTAATCTTCGCATTTCCCTAAAACCAGAACATCTCACATCTTTAACTAATTGTGAACAGTAAACCCCCTTGACTCCCGTTTCCGCTTCTAATATGTCTCTAACTAGTCCATCATGTGTGAGNTCACATAGAGGTATAGGCAATTAGGCAAGTAGCAATCTCAGTTAAAGAGGTTCACGCATGAAAAATGACTGTCATTTACACAGGTTTTATGTTTCTCACATAGAGGTATAGGCAATTAGGCAAGTAGCAATCTCAGTTAAAGAGGTTCACGCATGAAAAATGACTGTCATTTACACAGGTTTTATGTTTCTCACATAGAGGTATAGGCAATTAGGCAAGTAGCAATCTCAGTTAAAGAGGTTCACGCATGAAAAATGACTGTCATTTACACAGGTTTTATGTTTCTCACTTATGGAGGTTTTAGAAGCGCAAAATGACGGGACCTGGCAAATACTCTCATTAATAGAGTTTCCTCGCTTACCCAGTTCTCATCACTTATCCAGGTTCGACTGTATAACAAAATTTGTTGTAGAATATTACTAAAATTGGTTCTTTTATTTCCACGGTAATAAGACACGATTACAATGAAGAATATGTAAATATTACTATAAATACAACAGTGAAATTAACTACAATAAGATGTGGACCTGTGGGAACAATTTTTTTTAGTTAATTTGACTGCACATTTTTTACAGTGTAGAGGTGATCTCGTATTAAAATACGGAAGAACTTTTGATTGGAAAATATTTCGATCAAACGTTGGGCACAATGAACATATTGCATATTTTTTGGGCTACCCTTTATGTATATGTATATTTACGAGGGCGGTTCAATAAGCACCCGTGTTAGAAATGAAGACACCTTTTTTTTAAATTTTTTTTTTATCTCTCAACGACTCTTCCATTTTTTTAACCCTCCAAAAAATAAGATTTGTCGAACTCTCCAAAATCCCCCCTGACTCGGCGATGACTTTCTCGTTNTTCCCATCCAAAAACAAAAAGCGAGCTACCGAACGATACTGCTCTTTTTCCATCTTAGCGAAAATAACGAAACACGTCTCAGTCGAATGGCTGCCAAATCCAAACTAACCTATCAATCAGTCTGAAATTCGTTTTTCCGTGGTTTGATAGATGGCAGCACACGATGACAACGCCAATTTCCCTCAGGAACATCCTCTGTCTTCAAACACGGGTACTTACTGAACCGCCCTCGTATATAAGAATATGAGAATGTGGAGAAAAAGAAAAACACAATGAGAGTGAGTGAATCTGTGCGTGCGGTTATTGTCCTAAGGACGTGCGACCTGGCCTTGGCGTTGCTCAAGGGCAAAGGCGAGGCTGCCGCGACCCTGCTTCCAATTCTTCTCATCCTCCTCCACCGCCTTCTCCACCTCAATCCCATTCTAAGCAGTGGCGTCTTTGTACGACGTTCCATTAAAAAGAAAATTCTTGTGGAGTTGTTTACTAAAAAATTTATTCATTGAGTGTGTAATGGATGCCCCAAAAACAAAGTTCGGCTGAAAGGGCGCTGTATAAAATCTAAAAAGCCTTTCGACTTCAATTAAGTTTGTTAAGAACTTTTTGGACAGTTGATTGGTAAACAAAACGTAAATATCTGATGTTTTCAGATAAGTTTAAAATGCTTATGTTGTTTGAAATCAGGATCCAAATTTTGGTTAAAATTTTCTGTCAGTAATTGACGAGTTTCATGAATCAGAATCTAAATTGCTGTTCGAATTTCTTAAACAAAAATTTTAAAAAATTGCAAAGGTGTATGGTTCAGATCATACGAACTAATTTCAATGGGATTTTTGTTTAAAAGCTTTGATTGTTTAGCCAGGTTTTATAAGTATTAGAAATATATTTAGGTCTAATGTACAGGTTTCGCGGTCATATTTCGCAGTTTAAATTTTTTGAAATTTATATAAATTTCGGATCTCACGATCTCGTTTTCTTTAAAAATTTTAATACTGAAGCAAAATCATTCTTCAAGCCTTTTGAAGTACAAGGCTGAGATAAAATGATTACACGCCGATTAGTTTCGATTTTAAATCGAAATTAAATCTAAATGTATACTTGACAAATAGCTTATAATACACATCTTACATCTTACAATTAGTTATATTGTCTAGTTCAAGGGTGAGCAACCCTTTGTGTAGCGGAAATTGACAAGTCCTTGTTACTTACGGTTTTTTAACATGACTAATTAAGAACTACGTTTATTTTTCGTATTATTTATAATGAATTCCGACCCGACGGGACTTGAACCTTGACGAAACTCTGGTACAAACTAGAGTCGGTGGATCGGGGCCGGAGTAGATAATTGACAAATTCTTGTTACCTATAAGTTTTTTTTTTTTGAAATTATAAAACATAGTTAATTAAGAACTACGTTTATTTTTCGTATCATATATAATGAATTCCGACCCGACGGGACTTGAACCTTGACGAAACTCTGGTACAAACTAGAGTCGGTGGATCGGCTTGCGAGTTTCGATGATTTAGGGAGCCGAACCATAGGTTCAACCATAATGGTAGGGTTCTTAAAGAGAAACCAGACTAAGACAAGTCCCTGAAAGAGGGCAGCAACTCTTTCAGTACTCAGGGTGGCAGAGATCACGAGGATCGGTATGGCACTCTGATGCACAATACTGCGACGTGGAAGGCAACGGGAAACCACCACATTATGATCCCGAGNAAACTTTCTTCAAATTCTGAATAAACATATTTGAGTTTTTGAAGAAATTTTTGAAAATTATAATTGTTACTATAAACAGATAATGTTGGAAATTTTTGATTTTAAAGAAATTTATTTATTATTCTTTAGAAAGGTCGGAGTTGGTCCACGAGCCGTAGGTTGCCCACAGTTAATCTAGTATTTCATAGTAGCCCCTTCCTTCTTTGCCTTAGGCGGCAACCCCATGGGACCCACAAGAGGTAGTGTATCTACCCACTTAGTGACCTTACCTGCACCCCCCTGAAAATTCTAGTCTGGTCCACCGGAAGTAATAATTATTCGTTTAGTCTTGTGTATTTCGTATTAGTTTTGCACAATCGGTTTTGGTTTTAGTTTTGGTCTTTTCGTTCGGTCTTGGTCTTGGTCTTGATCTTGCTAGTACAAAGACAGTCTTGGTCTTGAATTTTGGCAAGACCAAGATCATTTTTGTTCATTACTAATACGTGCAATTTTAATCTTATATTGTTCCTAAAAACTGAATTAATTAATCCTAAAGACCCTTAATAGAGTAAGAAAGTATGTTTATCACAGTCCCGGACATTGTCCATTAGTTAACAATATTATATTGCAGAACTATGTCAATGTTAGTTCTTCATAAATAAAAATTTTCTAACCCTTAATTGCCTTGAACTTTACTTTATATTATCCATACTAAAGGATGAAATGGGGAACGTCAACTAATTGTGAGTGTCTACAATAAATCAGTATTATTGGAGTAACAGAACTTGGAAAATATCGAAAAGATGATAATATTTGGTAAAAGGGAAGGTCTCAATTTTAATAGCGAATGATGTAGACCGTCAATCGTAGAGTTCAGTGTCTCATTTTGATTTTTCTGCCTCGAAGACGGTTGATAAGGTTTTTGGTCACGCGTTCTAAATATACATACTTATCAAACCTTTTGATAGCAGAAAAAGCAAAATGAGGCAGTGAAATCTACGATTATCTGACGGTTTATAAAGAATGTCGTTCATTTTTAGCTTCTGGATATCGATACTTCCTGAAGTGAGTTTAGGGCGACTTGATTTTCTTTAATTTTAATAAAAACAATATACAGAATTTTCCACTGAAAAAAGAAACATGTTTGCGCCATAACTTAAAAACGAAAGTTGTTAGAAAACCAGCTGACTACGCCAGAGCCGGGCAAACTTTAACTTCGCAGGAGCCGCTACATGAGGTTAGTTTGAGTCACTCCATACCCTTCAATGAGTACGAGAGAGTAAGCAGTAATAAATAATTTTGTTTTGTCTTTTTCTTCTCCCTTCCACTCCCATATCAAGCCCCTTCATCCCGTAGACGAGCGAAGCCACTCTCGCAACTTAAATAATACCTACGAAAATTTTCGTTACTACGTTCGCAAAACTATTGGGTTTGGCTATGGAAGAGGGGACTCAGAGAAAAGGAAAGAATCATCTCACTCGCACTCGCAGGATCAATGAGAAGCTACTTGGTTAACCTTGAGGAGCACTCGGGAGTCAAAAGAGCCGAGTTTGCCCGGCTCTGGACTACGCCACTGGATTTAATGGAATAAATTTTGGTTTCTTCGATAAGGTTAATGATAAGTAGAGTATGGGAGGAGAGTGTCTTAAAGACGATACATTTAGATTCCAATCTGTATCTCAAAAACCAAAAGGAGAATTAAAATTCTGCTTACGCTGTCTCCAAATTGAACTGAACTTTTATTTATTGTCAATGTTTTCTTGAATGTATAACAGTTTTTAATAACGGTCGCACTCAATTCGTCTACGCCATTGGTTATCAAATATTTATTGTTAACGTCCCGTCTGTTAAGCCCATCCGGCCCATGGACTTTAAAAGTTCATGGGCAAATAATGTAGTATCTACATAATAGACGAAGTCAGTCATCCATCTATGTGTGCATTACAAACATGCGTGTGTTGTATGTGTTGTGTGCTGGCTACTAGTGCGCTCCTGTCGATGCCATCGCCGACAACAGAGAACGTCCTCCTCGTGGTCGTGTACCCTGTCCGTCTCCGGGACCCGCAAGCTCCCCCACAACACTCCTTCACGTCGTCAGTCAGCGGTTCGTCCATCGCCGGGTTTATTGTCTTCTTCATGGCAATGGATCTGGTCAGCAAACTGTCTGTTAGCGATAGCGATAGTAATAGCTCTGGTTAATGTTAACAAAAATAAAAGCGGACAAGTGCGAATTGGCCTCGCATGGAGAGGGTTCCGTACAATATTGTTCTGTTGATAGATTTACAACGTTATGTTAAGATCAAAGACTTTTTCTTAATTTTCCCGTAATCTATAAGTAAAAAACTATTTTTCTGATTTTTTTTCAAAATTTTAGGGTCAGTAGTTTCGGAAATAAGGGATGAAGAATTATCAATTTTCATCTATTTTCTTAAATTACATCATTTAAAAAATTATAAAAAAAATGTATTTAAGACCTTTACAACAAGCCCTTTCATTTGATATGTTACACGGTATAGTTTGCAAAACTTTTTTTTTTAATTTTCTATTGGCCCCCCCAAAAATTATCCCCATATTCAAAATAATTTATTTACATAATGCGTCCGTGTTTGGGTCACAAAAATTCATGTCTGTACTAAATTTCAACTTCATCGGTCCAGTAGATTTAGAGCCACACGAGTGATCGGAACCCTAAAAAGCTAAAAAAGTAACAGCAAATAAAGGAAATGTACAAGAGAAGTATAAATGCCGCTCGGATTTCCCTTATCATTAACTCGCACATTACGTATTCTCTTTATGAATGTGGAAAAACAATTGAACGATAAGGGAGTGATGAACCATTTAAAACTATTTTTAAATTACAGTAAACAAGAAGATGAAAAGAAGAAAACATTATACAGAACTTATTATCGTATATGCCGAAGGACAAAGGCGTAACCTGAATATTTTTTAGAGGGCAAGAAAGTAAACTAGTCTGCTGTTTATGTACTTACGTTAATCATTTATACTTTTTAGTTTTTATATTCTACAAAAACGAAATGTAAAATTAACAAAATAAAATTTGATGACTACCAGGCATCTTGAAATTTCAACAAATTTGCTGAAGACAAAACAATTTTTTAATGGTGGTACGTAGCTGTGAATCTATGGATACATTATGGGCCAACCATCACCTCCAATCTGAATAAATTATGCATCAACTGTTGCAAATAAGGATGTAATATAGGAAATTTTGTATTAATACCTTCACCCATCTTTTCTATTAAAGGTAATGTAACTGTAAATTTGTTTCATTTATTTATTCACCTTTATTTTACCATATTAAATTTTGTACAGGTAGTATATCGCCATCTGGTAGGTATTTTCTGCTACACAATAAACGTTTTTATAAAGTATATGTTTAGATTTTTATTATTGATCCAAATTTTAAAAAAGCATTCTATTATAAATAAGTAACTGACTATTAACGACGCACAGTAATGAATAATCCCAAAATATTTTAAGCTAAGAAAAAAATCAAAGCTAGTAATAATAATTCTATAATTAAACTTGCGTCACGGTTCAATCCGGTTTAGAGATATGATCATTGTTAAAATTAAAATTGTGCGTTAAAGAAAAGTACATAAAGCACCGGTAGATACGATTTGATGTTCCAATCAGTTGCAGTTTTATTTATAGTTTTTTTTCGTACAAAAAAGTTTTGAATACTCATTTAATGAAGAAACAGAACTTTATTTAATTGTTTTAATATCCACAATACACACACGTATATGTATAATTTCACATTCGTACTAAAGCAACATTACATTAATCTCCTTTGTAACATAAGTACACCTGCGGTTCCCAATTTTCTTTTGCTACGGAACCCATTCTGACCCATCCCTTTTTGACGGGCCCCATCTCGATAAAAAAGTAGAAGTAAAAAGTGATGATTACTTGTTATTGTGTACATGTTGTTTAAATTGAATTTTGAATTCAAAATCTATAAAACACGTATATATTTAATGTGCACATTTTTGTTTATAATAACGTTAATATTTGATTTAATATCCAACAATTCTATTGGAATATCCGAAGTGGTATCCAGCCTAGTTTTGAATTTATTTTTAGTGGAAGCGTAAACTGAAAAGCTCGTGCATGTGTAATCTGAAGTCGAAATAAATAGAAACAGGAACTGTGATAACCATTTCAACGACTACAGCGTATTCATCATTAAATTTGATCCAAATATCATTCAAATTTGAATCAGCTGATTCGAATTTTGTTTTAAGGAGGATGAATTCTTAATCTTAATATTAATATTCATCAAGTTCTCATACTCCGACATTGTTAACATTGATGATTTGGTTTGATTTGCGAATGGATTTCGAACTCACAATCACTATCTATCTTGTAACTCCTATGGAAAATATTCTTTCAAGTTTTTTTTTATTTTCAATAGATGTTCGTTTATAGTTAGACACAGAATGATTGCTTTTCGCAGAATTTTGTATATTTTTACTAGGATAAGAAACGTCGTATCTCGCGGAACCCCAGTGACCCCTCCACGGAACACCAGGGTTCCGCAGAACTCAATTTGGGAGCATAAACTAGTGGCAGCTGCCGAGTGGAAAGTGGTGTGTGCCTAGATTTTATTGGCTAGCCATTTTCTAAGCTGAACAACATAATATTTTCAGCTTATTATATTTGTAATATGAGTCAGTACACAAGATAAAAGCTTGCAGTAACATACATCGCTTGACAATTGGTTCACACTCAGTATGTCAATAATGTTAGTAAGTAAATTTTTAATCACTGATTAAGAACGCAACAATCTCCAAAAACTGGGGCAATTGTTCAAGTGGTAAAAAAGCAAAACAAAATGATCGTAAGCGCAGTGATTGTTTTATGTTTTATTATTAATTATTATGCGGTCTTTTCAGTTTTTACTGGTCATATGAGCAAATAGAGACCGGCTGTTGTCAAAGAACCTCAGTCATATCTTTTTGAATGCGATGTAGAAATCAATTGACTATTATTATTTTTGCCCAGTCTTCTCAGTTTTCACTGGTGAACTTTGAGTTAGTGAAGACGGCTAATGACAAAGAACCTCACTAACGTCTTTTGGGATTTGATATAGAAACCAATTTTATGTTCTTAAATGTTATAGAGCTAACAGTATTTCGTGGCCTGAAATATGATCGGCAATTATTAAAAACTGCGCTGCTAATTTACCCTGTTGTGTTATTTGAAAATGGGGATATGTCAGTATTGTTAAGAAATCTGCGTACTATTCCGCAAGTATCAAGGATTACTGATTTCTGTAGACTTATGTACGTATTATTATTATTATTTGGCAACAATTTGAAAAGTATGAGGTGATATCGGTGTTAAAATTTCCGTATTCTTTTTTTATTTCCTGTGACCTCGGCTAGTTATAGAATGGCCTAGAGTATGTTTATTTCCATTGACATATATTCATATTATGTACATATATCTAGAAGAGTTATCGAAAATTATATTGCTTGTAACCATGACTGTTGAGTAACCCGGTTTTATTGAAAAAATATAACTTTTGTAATCTACCCTTGACAAGGATTACAATATTTTATGAGTATTTTGTATCTCTGTATGAATGTGTGTGATAGTGGAACTATATTTCTGTATATACATTTTTCAAGTACGAAAGGCTAACCGATACCTTTGGCAAGGCAAAATCGATCAAACACGTTTTATTTAACTTCCTTTCTGCTATTTACATACCACAAAAAATCATTAGGTATTTAATTTTGTTTTAATATATTTTTTTACCGAATGCAAAAAAAAAGAAGGAGGCGCTACATTCAGTTAGACGAGCGAATAAAAATAATATTGAATAAACTCATACACTATTGTAATGTTCGTAGGCTTAACAAAATTTAACTTCTAAGACGAAAACTATTTATTTACACTAATTATTATTGAACTTAAGAACACTATTAAATTATTACTAAACTTTACTATTTACACTACTGTTGATATATCACTATTCACTGCGCTATTTATTTCACTTCTATCACTGTCAATTTATTTCTTCTCTCACTTCTGCAACGGTTAATTTATTTCTACTCAACTCTCGGCGATCGTCTTTTTCTTTAAATACTGTTTTGTTTACTTTCGGGAACCTTCTGGAAACGTCCGGCTCGTTTAGTTTTTCTTTGAACTGTTTAACTGCTTTCCCAGAACGCAGGTACGACACACACATTTACAAATACGGCGCACATGATGAAAGGCGCCCGGGGCTAGTCGGCGAATCGATAAGCCACTCAGTATGCCCGATCGTACACAAACACACTCGTGCTCGCTACACTATTAAAACTTGAATAAAGAAATTATTCCCAGGCGCGGACGTCCCAAATGCGTACAGGGTGATTAACTGTTCGACTTATGGACAGGAAGGTAGCAGGTAAAATAAGTTCGTGGTACACGAGGTCTGTTCAAAAGTGTGCGAACGCATTCCGAATGTTGACTATGGCATATGGTGAAGCTATCATCGATCGAAGCAACGTTTATCGGTGGTATAAAATGTTCCTCAGAGGGCCGAGAAGAAGCGATCCGCAACCGCCAGAAACGCTCCTATAATTGACTTTTGCACCATGATAACGCTCCTGCGCATACATCTAATAATGCCGCAGGCACCGTATTTCCCAGATCTGGCCCCTTGTGACTTTTTCTTGTTCCCGAAAATGAAGAGGTCCATGAAAGGATGTCGCTACGCGACGATTGAGGAGATAAAGACGGCATCGAAGGAGGTGCTGAACAAAATCATTAAATATGATTAAAGTGCTTCGACGATTGGAAAAAACGTTGGAAACAGTGTAAAATATTTGGTGGGGGTTACTTTCAAGGGGACAAAATAGATAATCATGAATAAATATATTGTTTTTGGAAAAACACAAAATTCGCGATACTTTTTGAACGGACCTCGTATAATGCAATTTGCGTAAAGGATGGTGAATTCTCTCGATGTTCGTTAGGTGCCCAGCTGGGGTGTATTTTCATAGACTATTATATTTATGCGGTGCCCAATTGAGTATCGCCCATATGAATCGGTCCCATATTGAAGTGTTGTATATGCATATCAGTTTTATTTCGTCGAATTGATAAATCATTTAACGATTTGTTACAATTTCTGTCGTTCCTATTAATAAAATGGATGATTTGCTGCTTTGCAGATGTTTAGTGGGGCTTGGTGGTGTACTTCCTGGTAATCGCACTTGATATCGCTCTCGCCAACGGCTTTTTGTATGTTTGTAATCATTTACGGTTTCAACCGTTTCATTAAAATTCGTTAATAAATAAAAAGGTAATATCGATTGGTTGGTGAATTGTTTAAACTAATTTCGAACGGGGATTTGCGATTGGTTTGAGACGTTGATGAGGGTGTTTGACGGGAAGACATTGATCGACCCGACATTAGCATAAGCCACCAGATATTACTTATGCAAAATAAACTAATAAATTATTAAATGTATGTTTAC
The DNA here is from genome assembly GCF_000699045.2 of Agrilus planipennis. Taxonomy (NCBI): domain Eukaryota; kingdom Metazoa; phylum Arthropoda; class Insecta; order Coleoptera; family Buprestidae; genus Agrilus; species Agrilus planipennis. The sequence goes on along the minus strand of NW_020439017.1, from coordinate 36,102 downwards.
GTTATTAGTTGTAAAAACAGTTAATAGCCTGGGTTCGGTAAAGGGGGAAGAAGATTTGGGAATTAGAACATAGAACGGTGTGTGTGTGTGTATGTGTCACACACTCTTGATGTAGCATTCAGATGGTTAATTTCTTAATATAGTTTTATTTAACCAACCCGATTAGCGTTTGAGGTAAATGTATAGTCTAGATCTCACCCACCCCACCACCTGAAGGGATCGAAAGAGGAGGTCTCCCCTACCACTGTACCATAAAAAGTTCGTGACGGTCTCACCCCCATAAAAAGTTATGGAGGTTAGATGGGGGTGGGGTAGGGGGGATCGAAAGAGGGTAGGAGGGATCTAAAGAGGGTGGTCACCTGAGTAAAACCCCATAAAAAAATTGCGGCGGTCTCACCCCCATAAAAAGTTATCGGGGTTGAAAGTTGATTATTTTGACACTGTTCATACACTATAATTCAAATAAAATTCAATAAAAAAAATATTTTCAAGCGGGTGGAGGTGGGGGATCAAAACAGGGTGGTCACTTGAACAAAACTCGATAACCTAACCTAACCTAACATAACCTACCCTATTGATGAAGCTATTTCAATAATGTTTTATATAACTTTCTTAATATTTTTATGNCTAACCTACCCTATTGATAAAGATATTTAAATAATGTTTTATATAACTTTCTCAATATTTTTATGTATTTTTCATTAGTTTTACCTTTGAACATTATTTAAGAATGACTATATAAATATTTACATGCCTAGAAATGTATAAAAATTGGCATAACTTTTTATGGGGGTGAGACCGCCACGAACATTTTATGGTACAGTGGTAGGGGAGACCTCCTCTTTCGATCCCCCCACCCCACCCCTTAGGGGGTGGGGGCATCATCTAGACCTTTACCGCGTTTGATTTCAACGACGAAAAATGAAATCATTAATCAAGAGTTGAAGTTAAATACCTAATAATAATCATCCATTGTGTGAGTGTATGTGTGTGTGTGTATGTGTTGTGTATATGTGTGTGTGTGCCTGTGTGTTTCTGGAAAAAATTTATCTCATCGAATTGGTTCTGAAATAACTCGATACTATGGTGATTTGAATTAGTTGCCACCCGTACTGGGAAGTTATTCGTGTGGACCTTAAGGGTCGCATTGGTGATGCAACACACGGAGTCCAAACCCACCCCATGGCTTTGTTTTTTGGTAATTCTCTAGACTGTAGATGATGTGACCGTTGCTCGGATTGCAGGGGCAGAAGGAAGCCGAAGGACTTCATTCTTTTTGATAAAAAGTGGGGGCGGTGATGGGGAGGCGAGGAAGATTGAAGCTAAAAATAAAAATGGCATATGTCAAATGATGGGATACTTGGTTGGATAGTTGCTGATAGGGGTGGAGGGGCTGACCTTAAACAATCCCAAAAAATTGGTTAAAGTTGAGGGTGACAAGGTACCCCCTCCACCTCTTCCGTCACTCCACTCCACTGTCTCCACTTTTTGACAATGGGGATGAAGTCCTTGGACCTCCTACAACCCCCCTCCGCCCCCTTCTAGTGATGGTCTCATCATCTGGACAATTACTAGGTTACCATTGTATGATTTTGCAGTGTAAGTAGCGCTTCCAGTTTCATCCTATCAAAAATTTACAACTAAATAATATACACACATGATATACATATTATATATACCATGAATATAATGACACTAATACATACTATTTAAAATCTAAATTAACAAATATTAATGCAATCATGTGCACACGCCTTTGTTACTTTACGCCTGTTGTATTTATCGATCTCATGGAACAGAACAAGTCGTAATAGTTGGAAATAAAACCACAATGGGTCATAAAATTCGTTGGTATTAAACAAGTTAATATCAAGGTCGGCGATTACGCATTTTGAATTTTCAGTAGGAACCAACGGTCGTATTGCAATTTCCTTATTCCTACGAGGATCAATTTATGTATGTTTAACACGTAGATGACCGTGGTGAACTTCACAGAAAAATGATCGACACATGTGAAATGCATATTTGGGACTGTTACTAATGACGATGATTCTATTATTTTTGTAATCGATTCTGAGATCGATTAATTTACAAAATTACATAATCGAAATGAACTCAAATTATTGGACTTGTTTTTACGTACATAAATTTAATTTTATTGAATTAACTAGTACTGCAACTTCACTAAATATATCATCTCTGTTCACAAGATGATCTGAAGCACTATCATCACCATAAGGTCGCTAGTCCTAAGACACGCACCTCCACTCTTTCCTATCCTGAGCTAATCTTCGTATTTCCCTAAAACTAGAACATGCCACATCCTTAACTATTTGCTAACAGTAGGTAATCTAATCTAGGTCTACCTCTACTCCTTCTAACTCCTGTTTCTGCCTCTAATATGTCTGACTAGACCTTCATGACTGAGAAGGTGGCATACTAACCTATGTCGTCAATTTTTTATTGATTCCCATGTAATATCTCATTTCTAACCTTCTGTATCCATAATATCCTCATCATTCGCCTGTAACACCACATTTCGAACGCTTCTAACCTTTTATTTTCCGCAGCGCCCACTGTCCATGTTTCGCACCCGTACAGCGCCGTGCTCCTTTAACAACCTTTTTCGAATTTCTAAATGAACCGTTCGCGGACACAGAAGTGACTTCTTTTTATTGAAAGCGACTTTACCCTATGCTATTATCTGCTTTATATCCCTACTACTCCTTCCGTCCTGACTTATCTGACTTCCTAGATAGGTACCTAAAATCGGCTACTACTTCTAATTTTTCGTCTCCTATCTTTATATTTGCTCTTTCTTTAAATTGTATTTAAAGCTTTTGTTGAAAAAGCTTTATTTACCTACATACAACTTAAAAGGTGCCCAGCTTTATAAAAACAAAGGCTTTCACGGTCGGAATTCTGTCGAGACTTCGAGATATAATCTATTACGTTCACGTTATCAACACAGCACTACCACTGAGGATGTCAGCCGCAGTAGCTGACGAAACGTTTGGATAGAACAGATCACTTAGACCACTGCCCCATGGCCCGAATCTTCATTCTACTATATAGTCCAACTTTTCTTGCTAACTTTGGTTCGACATGTAAAAATATGCTTAAACAGAATGTGGTGTTGTTTTTAATTTTTTAAAGTTTTGTAAACTTTGGCCCTGATGCGAATGAATTCATGACAACATTGGCTACCATTACCATTTATTGACCGAAGATTGCTTGAATTTGACGCTTTAGAATATGAAAAAGAAATAATAGGAAAAGCAACCTAATTCCTAATGCAATGATTTACCTACTCAAAACAGTGAAATTATCACATTGCTCTTTTTAGCTTTAAATCACAGAATTAATAAGAAGTTGAGATGTGAAGGTTTATTTTATTAGGTAATCAACATAAAGTAGTCCTTCACCCCTCAACTGCTTATTAATTATTGTTACATTACACTCTAGGGGAAGATTATCACATAACATGAGTTACCGTAAAGGCCCGATTAGCCCAGGAAAAACTAATTTTACATTCTAGTTTTGATTAGGTAAAACTAGAATTAACAAATATTCTCAGTTCATTCTAGTTGTGACTAGACATATTTCGGTTAAAACTAGTCTTCACGTGTCTGCTTAGTAAATTCAAGGTTTTTAACACCTGTAACACCTGAAGATTGTAGTTAATAGATCCGCAGATATTTTTACTCTTTCCTTTCTTAATTTGGGCAAGTAGGGAAATTGGAAAATTTGACGGAAGGAGTGGTAGGGATACAAGGCAGAGGATAGCACAGGGTCGAGTCGCCTTCAATAGAAATAGTAACTTCTAATGCGCCAATGGTTAATTTAGAAATTCTAAAACGATTGTTAAAGGTGTATGTTTGGAGCGCGGCTCTGAACGGGTGTAAAATATGGACGGTGGGTGCGGCAGAAGAGAAAGGACTAAAAGCGTTCCAAATGTGGTGTTATAGGTATTAGAAAGAGTAGGAGAACAGAGGACTCCATGGAAGTCAATAAGAATAGGCGAGATAGGTTAGAGAAAGTCTATCAGAGACATATTAGTGGCAGAAACGGGAGTTGCGAGGGGTAGATTAGATTACTGTTCGCAAATAGTTAAGAATGTGGGTTGTTTTAGTTTTAGGGAAACGCGAAGATTAGCTCAGGCTAGGAAAGAATTGAGATGCGTGTCCAACCAGTCTTAGGACTGACGACCTTATGATGGTGATCATAATGCTTAGGATTATAAAATTACAGTAGGTACAGACAATATTTTTGATTCCTGGTGCAATGAATTTTGAAATATTAACTTCAAAATCCGCATAATGCTATTTTAGCTTTTTAGTTTTTTTTTTTTGAAAAGTTACTAGGTACCACCTTTTGAAATTAATATTATTTTTAAGTAAGAGATACATAAGTATATAATAACAAAACAAGTGTAAATTGTCTACTTAGAAAGTATATTTAAACACACGATCTGTAACACTTTAAAATTTATTACTCATTTTAAAAACGATGAGTTGAAGGTTGATATTAAAACAACAGTGTTAAACTATAAAGCCAAGTGTGTCATTAGACCAATCAATTTAACTACCAAATAAAAATTGAGATGAATCATGCCTATTTTTTGTTGTAGACGAGTGTTAAAAGAAACTTACATTATTATCAAAGGCTAATTAAGTATTTTCTTATTTTAAATATTTAGTTATCATAAAAATCTTACTGAGCAGAAAACTCTTCACTGATTATTATGTTTGTATCGTATAAATTTAAATTTCGAGGTTTTAATATGAAATAAGTATAACAAAAACGGATTCCTAAGTATTCGAAATAAACGTATTTGGAATGAATATTTAAATTCTCTTATTATGGGATTTCAACCTTACGAATAATGTTAAAATACTAGTGACTAAATGCGTTTAATATTTGTATTTAAATATTTCAATAATGGTANAACTTAGGAAAGTGATAGTAAATATCTCATTGTTCGGACTTATTGTTAGAATAGTAGTTAACAATTACAGTGAGTTCTCATAGCCTTCGACGTTAGCCTATTATGTGTTGGTGTAATGTGAGAAACAGTTGTAAGAACAATAACTAAGACAATGATCCTTTCATTTCAATGCACAGGAAAATTGAAGATTAAACAAAAAAGTAAATTAAAAGTCCATTACTAATGTGCATACAAACGAGAATGAGTGTAGTGTTCGTAGCGTGCATGACTATTGCGAATACAAACCTGAATGGAATACAAGGTATTTCAAGGTTTACTGAAGATTGAAATGGCCACCAAAGTAGAAACTCTTCAACTAGACTATTATGAATATTGTTTCTACTATACTCTTATCAAGAAGAGAAACAAGAAGTAATGAGCATTATCAAGATGTTATTTTCAGAAGAACCGTATTATTCTCATTACTTTATCGATTGTTTAAGTTTACCTTGCCTTATTCGTTCAATAGATAATCTATTATCATTTGGTTATTACTGCATCGTTACCTATATTTTTTGTATTTAGTACTGCTTTAGTGTCTTTTGGTGTTAATACTAATCAAATACCAAGAAAACACTAACATTAACAAATAACAACTTATAACAATAACAACGAAAACAGAAGTAACAAAAAGGCACGAGTAGTGAAACTTACAAACGAGAACAAAGTGACAAAAAGAACAAGATAACAAAACAGTAACAATAACAAAGACAACATGTAAAGATAAGTTTTTTTTTATGTTTTCGTGGAAGAGGGGAAATCTTCAGAAGACACCCAGCCGTCCGTACGACTGGGTAGTGTCGGATTCCCGAGGAAGAAGTCCTCGGATCTACCGACTAAAACCCCTCTACCTCAGGCCGTTCTAGGACCAACTAGGGTCCTCTTCAGCCGGTGTGATCATGGTAGTGTTATGTGGTTAAGCCCCAATGATCCCTCCTGTACCTTCATGTACGTTGACACCATTTGAATTCCGTACTAGTAGCGACTGCAAGTGGCCGAGTATGCGAACTGCCTAAAAAATTCATAAGAAAAGTTCCATCCTTGTTGTTTATAATTTGGTAATGCCCTTAATATTCGTATATGTGTTCCAAACTTAACCTATTGTTGTTGTTGGTAAATTCTTATGATTAGTAGACATTGTTAAATAAAATCATCATTACCATTTCACAAATTGGCTTATATCATTTGGAGTAGTCCAGTGATATGTAACTATATTACCAAAATCAGCGCTGTGTGTTTATATCTGTAACAAAACAAAACAAATCTAAATTCTGCACTTTCTATTTACGGAATACATTTATGTCAATGAGTATCTATCTTGTGTATCAGACGTAGACAGCTATATTTACGGGTGAAAATACTATTGTTTAAAAATAGAATTAATATTACTTAGTCGCTTTTTGTAATCTCCGTGTCGCCATGGAATTTATGACTGCTTTATAGCCTACATGAGATGCATCGTTTAATCTTCCCGCAGCACCTGCCGCTGATTTATTTCATTGAAACTGTAAATTGTACTTCGAACCACAGGCTCAGGTAAAACAAGAATTTGGGTCAGATTTCGCTAAGGACACACGACAAAATATAAGGACTGTTTTAGTGAATTGATTTTGATTTTTATGTAATCATTATAACCGTTGAGGAAGGTCTAGGGATATATATTCCAAGGTCAGTAGTGTTTAGAGACTCTCTACATGAGGGCGTCTTTAAATTTACTTTTTGGACCACGTTAACGCGCAGAATAATACATTTTGATAATCTTATACCCAAATATTGGTAACTTACAAAATGGTAAAACTTTATGGAATGAATAATGATTTTGCAAGTTTTAATTTATAACTTGTACCGAGAATTATTAGGACTACCCGAATTTATGAAGTCAGTTGTGTTGGTGCAGATATGCAGTCTCATTTTATGCATATGTAATTCGGACAATTTATTCAATGTCATCATAACGTCATAAAGAGGAATTGATTTTAAGATTCAGGAAAGTAGCAAATTAAAACTGCATTTTTAAATCAGTAAAAAACAAGAAACGTTTTCCACTGCAGTGTTTTTATTCAGAACATTTTCATATGGATTTCAATGATGGAAACAAAAATGATAATTGTTTTTGATATCTAATAACTCGATTAATGCTACATTATTTTTGATCAAATTTGCTAAGATATTATAATTTGCATGCACAAAATTGTTTTATTGAAAGATTTATCACGTTAAGTTCAGACCATAGACTTCATATTAATTTTCCTGTAATCTATAAGTAAGGAACTATTTACTATATATTTTTTCAAAATGTTAGGTTCAGTAGTTTCGGAAATAACGGGGGCAAATGGTCAATTTTCATTCATTTTCTTAAATAACTTTATAACTTTATTTTAGAATTATAAAAAGAAATTAAAACCTTTACAACAAGCCCTTTCATTTGATATGTCACACGGTTCTAATGCGCCAATGGT
>NW_020439017.1:23399-27966 GCF_000699045.2 Agrilus planipennis | reverse complement strand
AAGGTATCTATATACCTATTTTTATAATTTATAATTTATATTTAAATACGATTTTTGTTGCTGAGTCATTTCGTTTAGAAGTACAAACGGTCGAACGTATAACGGTGCTATGAAAACCTAAAAATATACGTCTAAGCGTTTTGCCAGAAAATCCATTGACTAATTTTTAATATGAATTTCTTTCAACTTCTAATATGTGATAAATATGGTAGCTCTAAAAGGAAACGAAAATCTTTATTTTCCGCCTCACACCCTTATATTAATTTAACATGTTTTAATAATGCTCACTCAAAATCAACTCGACTAAAGAGATCACCTAACATTTTTAAAAATTCACATAGAATTTTCAAGTATTAAATTACTTGCCTGCTTGTAGACGATAACACCCAGGAGGATGATACTAGAATAACAGCAGGGATTGTAACAAACCTTTCCAATAATTTCAACGATAGTATTACATTAATTAAATTAAACACCTGTTGTGTTCACGCACTTGGTTTATCATGAAAATTCAAGCAGAATAGATTACCTTTCCATAACTTGAACAGTAGAATTTCCATAAAGCAATATTTCTTCCTGAAAATCGTCATTTAAACATAAATAGAAGCTGGAATTACAGATATGCCACCGAATTTAATTTATTCTTTTATTTAGTTAGTACAAGTTTCTTGGTATTTGTTTCGGCTTGTATTTTTAATTAATGATAAGTTCAAGTGTTGGTAAAAATTTTATTATTTTCAGACTCCAACAATAATGGAAAGTACCTGATTCATTACACAGGGGCAATCAATGTTTAGCAATTAATTATGATATACAACAAAAGCATAAGTCTTATTTGTTGTGGCAACTGTGATTTTCTTACAACGGAAAGATGGAGGTTCGTTCTTTTACTACTCCTTGCGTCTATGCGTGTAATGTGCATGTATTCGCAAAAAATACTTTTATTGCTTTCAAAAAACGATCGCGCTAATTTTAGAGCAAACCACAAACCAAAGAAATGCCTTCCCATAAACTCTAACACCTTGTACAAAGCAGTGCTGGCGAGGCGCTGAGCGCCATCATCAACGACCGTCGACAGCATAGCGGGCGTCGTCGTTCGTTTGTCGGTCATTTTAAGGTTGAAGTTCAAGTTTATGTGCAATATGAACAACGTGTCGGCGGCGTCGCAACAGCAGAGGTGACGGACGTCGCCTCGGCAACAGACTCCACCCTGTGACGTCAACGTGACGTAAGGCGTCCCGACGCAACAACGTGACCTTGCCACGCGTAGCCCAGTCGATAGCGTGTGACATTGCGATAGGACAACCAATAAAGCTAGCATATATACATATACATACATTCATGTACGTGTAGATCCCCCATCGTGTAATTCACAGAAATCTCATTCCGAAAAGCACAGTATCTCATTTTCACAGGTAACTTATTATGCTGTAAAGGTATTATAAATACAATGCCAGTGTTCCACGGGTGGAACTATACCACAAAGAGGAAATTTTGCGAGAGAAGAAGTAGTACAACATTCACTGCGAGTTTACAATAAGTGCCAACTGGTTAGTTTGCAAACTCTAACTTATCGATAAATCTTGGACATTTTATGAATCAATTGCACGCTCGATAATGCTCGCTTGACGATTGGCTACTTTGAGTACAGGATGCTTCTATGCTGACTTAGTACTCACATACTTTAATCGTAAAATCGTTATTTTTATTGCTTGTGGACTTATACCAAACCCACTTTACATATTCAATGAACGAAGTGGCTGGCGAGTACTCCGCACCAGAGAATTCTGGCCACCTGGCTTACTAAAAATCTGAGCTTTAAATTGAAAAAAACTTTGTATTCGACGATACAACCGTCTTTTGGGAAGGGGAGGCATAAATTACACATTTTTTACGCCCTTACCAAGAAGACTAGACAAGGAGAGGCTTGATCAATGCTCTATGTAGGAAAGTACGATTGGGTTAGGTGTGGCTCAAAGTTAGCATGGTAGTTATGAGCTTTGGAACAAAGTTGAATTACAACTCTGGGCCGGATATGGTTGAACTACCGAATGACTTGGGATACAACCTTGGACCAACGATGGATCCCAAAGATGTGCCAGAGTTGGCCTAGTGATAACCAACCTTCTGCCAAAGTTAAAATCAGAGGTGGCCCAAGGAATTAANGCAGAAGGGGTCCTTCCTTTGCTTTTTGATGACATGGTGCAGGGAGGGATCTAGATGGTGATTTTGAAGTGTTTATTTAATTACTTTTCTGCAAAATTTAGTCTGATTTGGACAAATATGGAACTCTACTTTTCTGTGTTCGAAGACGAAAAGCATGCATTCCACAAAATTATTAATATTTATTACTAGCTCTCTCGGTTAATATCGTTTATTTGGCTAAGAATATAATACTTAACTACGATTCTAATAGTTTGCTAATAATAACTATTAAATGGGCATTAAATTCCTTTATAGTCTATAAATTTCTTATTTCTATACTTAGGTATGACTAACAATAAAGAAACCTGAACAAATAAAAAAAGCATAGGGGTTAAAAATTACTAAATCCTGTTTACGTAATGTCTGAATGACACCGTTCCAAAAATTCTTGAACTTTTTAAACAAACCAGAGCAAGAAAGGCTATTAAAAAGTTTACAAATGAATGAAAGGTATGATTTTAAGAATCTAGCTGTACCTAACAGCAGTGTTTAAGTTGATAGTTGATTCATACACAATTTAAGTTAAATTACTCCTAGAAGGAGACTGCTTTATTTTAATTTAATTTAAAAGAGCGGCTATCAATTTTAAGTGGCGAGAACGGATTACTACCGAAGCTTGTGGCCCGAATGATTTTTTTTTATGTTTTCGTGGAAGAGGGGAAATCTTCAGAAGACACCCAGCCGTCCGTACGACTGGGTAGTGTCGGATTCCCGAGGAAGAAGTCCTCGGATCTACCGACTAAAACCCCTCTACCTCAGGCCGTTCTAGGACCAACTAGGGTCCTCTTCAGCCGGTGTGATCATGGTAGTGTTATGTGGTTAAGCCCCAATGATCCCTCCTGTACCTTCATGTACGTTGACACCATTTGAATTCCGTACTAGTAGCGACTGCAAGTGGCCGAGTATGCGAACTGCCTAAAAAATTCATAAGAAAAGTTCCATCCTTGTTGTTTATAATTTGGTAATGCCCTTAATATTCGTATATGTGTTCCAAACTTAACCTATTGTTGTTGTTGGTAAATTCTTATGATTAGTAGACATTGTTAAATAAAATCATCATTACCATTTCACAAATTGGCTTATATCATTTGGAGTAGTCCAGTGATATGTAACTATATTACCAAAATCAGCGCTGTGTGTTTATATCTGTAACAAAACAAAACAAATCTAAAATCTGCACTTTCTATTTACGGAATACATTTATGTCAATGAGTATCTATCTTGTGTATCAGACGTAGACAGCTATATTTACGGGTGAAAATACTATTGTTTAAAAATAGAATTAATATTACTTAGTCGCTTTTTGTAATCTCCGTGTCGCCATGGAATTTATGACTGCTTTATAGCCTACATGAGATGCATCGTTTAATCTTCCCGCAGCACCTGCCGCTGATTTATTTCATTGAAACTGTAAATTGTACTTCGAACCACAGGCTCAGGTAAAACAAGAATTTGGGTCAGATTTCGCTAAGGACACACGACAAAATATAAGGACTGTTTTAGTGAATTGATTTTGATTTTTATGTAATCATTATAACCGTTGAGGAAGGTCTAGGGATATATATTCCAAGGTCAGTAGTGTTTAGAGACTCTCTACATGAGGGCGTCTTTAAATTTACTTTTTGGACCACGTTAACGCGCAGAATAATACATTTTGATAATCTTATACCCAAATATTGGTAACTTACAAAATGGTAAAACTTTATGGAATGAATAATGATTTTGCAAGTTTTAATTTATAACTTGTACCGAGAATTATTAGGACTACCCGAATTTATGAAGTCAGTTGTGTTGGTGCAGATATGCAGTCTCATTTTATGCATATGTAATTCGGACAATTTATTCAATGTCATCATAACGTCATAAAGAGAAATTGATTTTAAGATTCAGGAAAGTAGCAAATTAAAACTGCATTTTTAAATCAGTAAAAAACAAGAAACGTTTTCCACTGCAGTGTTTTTATTCAGAACATTTTCATATGGATTTCAATGATGGAAACAAAAATGATAATTGTTTTTGATATCTAATAACTCGATTAATGCTACATTATTTTTGATCAAATTTGCTAAGATATTATAATTTGCATGCACAAAATTGTTTTATTGAAAGATTTATCACGTTAAGTTCAGACCATAGACTTCATATTAATTTTCCTGTAATCTATAAGTAAGGAACTATTTACTATATATTTTTTCAAAATGTTAGGTTCAGTAGTTTCGGAAATAACGGGGGCAAATGGTCAATTTTCATTCATTTTCTTAAATAACTTTATAACTTTATTTTAGAATTATAAAAAGAAATTAAAACCTTTACAACAAGCCCTTTCATTTGATATGTCACACGGTTCTAATGCGCCAATGGT
>NW_020439017.1:19911-23237 GCF_000699045.2 Agrilus planipennis | reverse complement strand
ACCTTTACAACAAGCCCTTTCATTTGATATGTCACACGGTAGTTTGCAAAACTATTTTTCGTCTCAAAGTTTTTTTTTCAAACACTTCATTATCAATTTGTTTTTTGAGAACTAAACTCCAGATAATTACCTGTTTCCTATTTACGGTTTGTACTTAACTCGACTGTCACTGATCAAGGATCCGATTATGACACCAGCCAAGTTATGAATTATCAATATATATATATTATGAATATCAATTACTTCTACACCTCTACTAAGACTACAGAAAAAAGTCAGAAAGAAGTCAAAACTTCGTTTGGGTTTAAAAGAAAGTTTAAAGATCAAAAATGGAATAGACCTGAATTTTCAGGAATAAATAACAGTTGCAATGGTAAACGAAAAATTAAATATATCTAACAGATATTAAAGTGATCATAATCTTGAAGCCTTCGAAAGGAGATGAATTACTCCACAAGATTTATAGCGTTGGTGGACTTCTTATATAATAGCAAAACTTTTATTGGTCCAGGCGTCAAACATAAACTCAGACTATTATATGTATTTAAAATATATTTTGTAAAAATTTTTGCCTTTTGATTCTGAACCATTATACACGTTTCTAGAAAGATTAAGGGGTTTGAGGACAAATTACAAATACACTTTTAAAGAAAAGTAATGATTCAGCTCTGATGGACTTTGTGGGTGAAAAGGAAGCTCTGATGATGCATAATTCTATGCTTGGAAACAGCTATCATATGGAATTCACCTTCTAAATCTTAGCTTAAGAAGGTATCTATATACCTATTTTTATAATTTATAATTTATATTTAAATACGATTTTTGTTGCTGAGTCATTTCGTTTAGAAGTACAAACGGTCGAACGTATAACGGTGCTATGAAAACCTAAAAATATACGTCTAAGCGTTTTGCCAGAAAATCCATTGACTAATTTTTAATATGAATTTCTTTCAACTTCTAATATGTGATAAATATGGTAGCTCTAAAAGGAAACGAAAATCTTTATTTTCCGCCTCACACCCTTATATTAATTTAACATGTTTTAATAATGCTCACTCAAAATCAACTCGACTAAAGAGATCACCTAACATTTTTAAAAATTCACATAGAATTTTCAAGTATTAAATTACTTGCCTGCTTGTAGACGATAACACCCAGGAGGATGATACTAGAATAACAGCAGGGATTGTAACAAACCTTTCCAATAATTTCAACGATAGTATTACATTAATTAAATTAAACACCTGTTGTGTTCACGCACTTGGTTTATCATGAAAATTCAAGCAGAATAGATTACCTTTCCATAACTTGAACAGTAGAATTTCCATAAAGCAATATTTCTTCCTGAAAATCGTCATTTAAACATAAATAGAAGCTGGAATTACAGATATGCCACCGAATTTAATTTATTCTTTTATTTAGTTAGTACAAGTTTCTTGGTATTTGTTTCGGCTTGTATTTTTAATTAATGATAAGTTCAAGTGTTGGTAAAAATTTTATTATTTTCAGACTCCAACAATAATGGAAAGTACCTGATTCATTACACAGGGGCAATCAATGTTTAGCAATTAATTATGATATACAACAAAAGCATAAGTCTTATTTGTTGTGGCAACTGTGATTTTCTTACAACGGAAAGATGGAGGTTCGTTCTTTTACTACTCCTTGCGTCTATGCGTGTAATGTGCATGTATTCGCAAAAAATACTTTTATTGCTTTCAAAAAACGATCGCGCTAATTTTAGAGCAAACCACAAACCAAAGAAATGCCTTCCCATAAACTCTAACACCTTGTACAAAGCAGTGCTGGCGAGGCGCTGAGCGCCATCATCAACGACCGTCGACAGCATAGCGGGCGTCGTCGTTCGTTTGTCGGTCATTTTAAGGTTGAAGTTCAAGTTTATGTGCAATATGAACAACGTGTCGGCGGCGTCGCAACAGCAGAGGTGACGGACGTCGCCTCGGCAACAGACTCCACCCTGTGACGTCAACGTGACGTAAGGCGTCCCGACGCAACAACGTGACCTTGCCACGCGTAGCCCAGTCGATAGCGTGTGACATTGCGATAGGACAACCAATAAAGCTAGCATATATACATATACATACATTCATGTACGTGTAGATCCCCCATCGTGTAATTCACAGAAATCTCATTCCGAAAAGCACAGTATCTCATTTTCACAGGTAACTTATTATGCTGTAAAGGTATTATAAATACAATGCCAGTGTTCCACGGGTGGAACTATACCACAAAGAGGAAATTTTGCGAGAGAAGAAGTAGTACAACATTCACTGCGAGTTTACAATAAGTGCCAACTGGTTAGTTTGCAAACTCTAACTTATCGATAAATCTTGGACATTTTATGAATCAATTGCACGCTCGATAATGCTCGCTTGACGATTGGCTACTTTGAGTACAGGATGCTTCTATGCTGACTTAGTACTCACATACTTTAATCGTAAAATCGTTATTTTTATTGCTTGTGGACTTATACCAAACCCACTTTACATATTCAATGAACGAAGTGGCTGGCGAGTACTCCGCACCAGAGAATTCTGGCCACCTGGCTTACTAAAAATCTGAGCTTTAAATTGAAAAAAACTTTGTATTCGACGATACAACCGTCTTTTAGGAAGGGGAGGCATAAATTACACATTTTTTACGCCCTTACCAAGAAGACTAGACAAGGAGAGGCTTGATCAATGCTCTATGTAGGAAAGTACGATTGGGTTAGGTGTGGCTCAAAGTTAGCATGGTAGTTATGAGCTTTGGAACAAAGTTGAATTACAACTCTGTATAGAAACAATTATTTTAAATAACCAAGACTTTTTAGTGTCTTTTGGTGGATATTATTTAAATACCAAAAAAACACTAATAATAACAAATAACAATTTATAATAACCAGAACAAAACGAAAACACCAGTAACAAAAAGCACAAGAAGTGAAACATACAACAAGAACAAAGTAATAGAAAGAACAAGATAAGACAACAATAGTAACAATAACAAAGATAACAACAATACAACAGAGTAGATAAAGGCACTTACGAATGGTGGTGATAGCGGTAGACGAGAGACTCTCTTGAGATAAGAAATTTTCGAGTATTTATAGGATAGGGTTGTTAGTAATTTTGATAGAATGTTCTAGAAGGAAAAGTAGTGAGAGAGAGGGTGAAGACACTAGTTTCTAGGAATACACAGAATTAGATAGTACAGAATTCAAGAGAAAGCAATTAAGGGTAAAACCAGATATTAGTATGGGAGTGCATGCAGGTATGGTTGAAGTTGGATTTCCAGGTAAAAGTGATTGAAAGAACAATAGAGTT
>NW_020439017.1:9381-15705 GCF_000699045.2 Agrilus planipennis | reverse complement strand
TTGTAATGTTCGTGGGTTTAACAAAATTAACCTCTAAGACTGATAACGACAAAAACTATTTATTTACACTAATTATTAAAGAACTTAAAATCACTATTAAATTATTACTAAATTTTATTCTTTTAATTTGCACTACTGTTGATATATCACTATTCACTGCGCTATTAATTTCACTTCTATCACTGTCAATTTAGTTCTGAATTCACTTCTGCAACGGTCAATTTATTTCTTCTCCTCTCGGCGATCGTCTCTTCCTTTAAATACTGTTTTGTTTACTTTCTGGAACCTTCTGGAAACATCCGGATAATTTATTTTTTATTTGAACTGTTTAATGTTTTCCCAGAGCGAGGTACGACACACACATTTACAAATACGGCGCACATGAAGAAAAGCGCCCGCGGCTAGTCGGCAAATCGATAAGCTGTTCACGCACACGTGTGCCCGATCGCACACAAACACACTCGTGCTCGCTACAATTTATTAGTGCCGGTACACAATTTATAGTATGGCCGCTGCATGTCGTAAGCAAACTAAAACGCTTGCTCAATTGTTAGGTATTCTGTAGCTTTGAAGACACTTCAAATACAGCTTTCTCCATCTTCATCTTCTCTGTAACATCAACGACTAAACGGATCAGAGTCTGCCTTTGATCATCCGGACTGCAACGACATGTGGGTGCGTAATGGTCGACACCCAACAGTTTGGATCCTATACAATGTATCCGGATATCGGATAAGGAAACTGCAACAGCGTCAGGATCAAGTTACGGATGCTATTAGTTGCAAAATGTATCCTAAATTCTTGTGGCTAGATACTTTTCCCGGATAACGGATAAGGATACTTTCTGCAATTACAAATTAATATCTCGTTTCATGTATACTTCATTTACTTTCTCTAGCGATGTGTCCCTTGCAATGCCTTGGATGCGCGTTGGCAAAATCTTAGGTAGGGAGAAGAAAGCTCATTATACTCTCGACTCTTGTTCATTAAACATACTTTTTCATAAAGTACCTGCCAAAAGTTTTGTTCAATCATGAATAGTAGTGCGAGTCGAAAACAAGCGTTAAANTAGGTTAGGTTAGGTTATCGGGTTTTGTTCAAGTGACCACCCTCTTTCGATCCCCCACCTCCACCCGCTTGAAAATATTTTTTTTATTGAATTTTATTTGAGTTATAGTGCATGAAAATTTTCAAAATAATGAACTTTCAACCTCCATAACCTTTTATGGGGGTGAGACCGCCGCAAATTTTTTATGGGGTTTTACTCAGGTGACCACCCTCTTTCGATCCCCCCTACCCTTCGGGGGTGGGGGCCATCATCCAGATCTTTACCAAATCTTGTATTCTTTTAGGTGTAACAAGTTCGTTTAATTATAAGCCCTCTAAAAGCAAAAATCATCGATATTATTTGACATTATTGAAGTTATATAATTCTTCTGGTGCTTTAGAGAGTAAAATTGTTGTATGCAATGGAAGTTGCACGCGTACACTTAACAGTCTGAAGTTAGCAGCAAGGCTGCAAGTTAGAGAGCACGTGGTTCTGCTCACGGCGTCGTTTGTATATGAGGGCGATATCATACTCTAGCCAGTATGGACAGTACAGCAAGATGGTATTATTAAACACTGATAAATACGTAACTTTTATTATGTACAAACCATGTATACCATTGTAAATTAAAGTACAATTTCTAACAACGCCTGTAGATAGATACACACACTATTCTTTTTTATTTATTTTACTTGCATTAAATTAGTTGCTTTGTTAATTATTTTGTGGTCAAACAGCAAATACCTATATGCAGTATATGAGTTTTATCTTAACTCATTATTGCATTTGTAGGTAATTATTGTTTGGCTAATTTCCTTTTCCTATAAACAAGAGTTAATCAGGAAACCTTTTATTGGAACGACGGAAGTTTGTGGCGAACATTTAATTAATTAGTATTATGTAGGTGCCTACTTATTGCCTTTTTTTATATAATTAATTAGTATTATGTAGGTGCCTACTTATTGCCTTTTTTTATATATCGTACTTGACCTTGTAAGATCATAATGTATTGATCCAATTCATTAACGAGAAAGTTTTAGCTATTATGCCACAATACATATAGTCTTAAAAATACTTGCATTATTTTACATCAATTTAAGAAATGGTTTAACTGTTACCGTTTTAATTATTAACCTTTTCGGAAGGACCAACATGGCCGAATATGGGACCCAGGGAATCCCAACAACCATCCAGTATTATAGAACGAATTTTTTTTAGACTTAAATTAAAACCTTGGGGGCATCAATGTAATGATTTATCGACAATGTTGAATGTTTGATAGAAATGTCGCGAAAATATTTATGTAACTTTTTCAACATCATAAGGTCGTTAGTCCTAAGACTGGCTATACACACACCTCCACTCTTTCCCATCCTGAGCTAATCTTCGTATTTTTCTGTAACTGTAACATCCCACATCCTTAACTATTTGTGAACAGTAATCTAATCTAGGTCAACTCTACCCCCTCTTAACTCCTGTTTCTGCTTCTAATATGTCTCTGACCGACCCTTCATACCTGAGAAGGTATCCCACCAACCTATCTCGCCTATTACGAAAACGCATTGTCCACTAAAGCNTTACACTATTGTTCATATATCACTATTCACTGCGCTATTTATTTCACTTCTATAACTGTCAATTTATTTCTGGATTCACTTCTGCAACGGTCAATTTATTTCTAATTCTCTCGGCGATCATCTCTTCCTTTAAATACTCTTTTGTTTACTTTCTGGAACCCTCTAGAAACATCCGGATCGTTTATTTTTTCTTTGAATTATTACTAAATTTTATTCTTTTAATTTGCACTACTGTTGATATATCACTATTCACTGCGCTATTAATTTCACTTCTATCACTGTCAATTTAGTTCTGAATTCACTTCTGCAACGGTCAATTTATTTCTTTTCCTCTCGGCGATCGTCTCCCTTTAAATACTGTTTTGTTTACTTTCTGGAACCTTCTGGAAACATCCGGATAATTTATTTTTTCTTTGAACTGTTTAACTGCTTTCCCAGAACGCAGGTACGACACACACATTTACAAATACGGCGCACATGAAGAAAGGCGCCCGCGGCTAGTCGGCGAATTGATAAGCCGTTCAAGCACACGTGTGCCTGATCGCACACAAACACACTCGTGCTCGCTACATTATTATTTTCCCAATAATTACAGAGAGACAAAATTATTTGATGGCATGTCTATGACATGATTAAACTTCTCTTTATAAAAATGGCTGTCTGCTGTCGTATGTGACGACCGCTCCAGCGGTCTCGCAATTTATACTATTCGCTTGGGAGACGGGGCCAGTTTCCATCGATGATGCTGTGTTAATATTTAAACATAACTTCAAATCATAGTCCGAAATAGAAGANAGCGCCGTGCTCCAAACATACACCTTTAACAATCTTTTTCGAATTTCTAAATTAACCGTTCGCGAACATAGAAGTGACTTCTTTTTATTGAAGGCGACTCGACCCTGCGCTATCCTCTGTTTTATATCCTTACTACTTCTTCCGTCCTGACTTATCTGACTTCCTAGATACCTAAAATCGGCCATTGTTATCCGAGAATGCCATTAGCTACTGATGTATTGCAGTCAAGGAATTTTAAAAACGCATGTGAAGATATGGGAAGTCAGCACGAAGCACCCCTTCTACACACGAAAGTGAAATGGCTTGCAAGTGGGCAACCACATGTTACGTCCGTTAGTCTTGTCGAAGTGAAATGGATAATGAAATTGACTTATTTGGCTGATATATTCGATAAATTCAACGTAATAAGCAGGTGCTTATATTACAGTGAAGAGCCAAAGTCATATTTACAGTGAGAGACAAAATATCTGCTCTTACAATAAAAAATAAATTTGGCCTCGGGATTGAATGTGTTACAAGTAACTTTAGGTTTGGGTAAAACCATAAAAAATGAACATCTACTGTTCAAATATTTTCCAGAGAAGTTACTGGACAGTTACTGAGTATAGAATCCATTCGGAAATCAGACTGAACAATCAATGTTAACCGTGTTAGGTTTTACCCGCAACTTCACTCGTGTCAAAAATCATCTTCGACCATATAAAAGTAATTTTTTCATCCCTCAGGAACAGTGTATTTTTCTGGATAAAAGGTACTCTGTGTCCTTTTCTGTACTCCTGAATATGTGTGTACAAAATTTCACGATAATCGGTTGGCGTTTGGTTTAAGGAGTGTTCCCCTAGCTTCGCTTTTTAGCGCGAGTGTCCATCCAGCACGACCACCTACTTCGGTTTGCTCCTCAATACTCCCTTCCACCCATACTCTTAATCCATTTCCCATCTCAACCCTATCCCCAATCCCCAGCCTTCCAATTTCTCCCCGGGGGTGAGCAACCCACAGGGTTTATCTCCCCGCTCGAGGAGGGGCTTTAGTCGGTAAGAATCCGACATTACCTCCCTTCAGGGTGTGTCTTTTGAAGATTTCCCCTCCTCGAGTTTAATGTAAACAAAAAAAAAAGGTTTAAGGAGTGAAGTGGTACCAAACAAACAAACAAACAGATTTATTCGGATTAAGTATAAAATTGGTTAGGATTTCCTATTTTCTCCTCTGAAAAAGTACCAGTACACAATAGATTTTAGTTTACTGTTGATATATTAAATATATTAAAAATTCCGATTATATATATAAAAAATTTCGATATTACATTTATTAAAAATTCCAATTATGTTTGTGTTTACAATTTCGTTCCTTTCTAATAAAAAAAATGGAAAGTATAGATTAAATAAGTAGTCGTCAAATTTTGTTTACATGAAGGTTTCCACCTACATAATTTATTGTTGATTGCTGTTTTTCATCCATTTCAAATGACATGTTTAAAAATAAATTTGTTGGCCTAGTGCCTTTAAAAACGGGCTCCGCCCTTAGACTCGGTCGGATTGCCTTCCATTCATGGTCAGCCTTGGCAGCGTTCATTCTGGGCTAGGGGGTGAGTGAAACGGGTCAAGGTTTACGCTGATACACGACGGAGGAGACAAGGTCGATTAAGGGCGGAATGATCGTAGTAGGGGTAACGAAAATCGTCGGTGTGCTGGATAGATGTAGCGGCTCGGAGGGTATAAATTTTCTTCTATATCTTTTCTTTCTACGTGCTCGGGCAGCGATCAAAGTATAGACGAGACCGTATCGTGTGGCTACTTGCGCATTTATGAGCTTCATTTTCAGTATCATCTAGACCAGCGATTCCCAAAAGGGGTTCAACAGATACGGTGTTTTTTGTTTTAATAAAATAATACAATGAATTTCATTTATTTACGACATTGATTATAGCGACCATTTTGCTATAGCGACGTTAAATTTAAGTCCCTTGAATTTAAAGCATAATTAAGTATAAAATTCATGTGGCTATAGCGACTTCGGATGTAACGCCAAGTTCGAATGTAGCTACTGTTTTTAATGAATTATCCCTAGTAATCCCATGTAGATCTAGTGATCGGAATAACCGCCAAAGACACAGAGAGCTTTCTTATCTTTTGATTACATCCACATAGGCAGCCAGTAAGTGTGGTGACCTTTATCGTTTGTTTATAGATATGAGCTAGGTTGATAGATAACCGTGTACGTTAAAATGGTTTAGTTACAAACTGATATTCTGAATAGCAACTGTGTTTAGTAAAGTTTTGAATAAGTATTACTCCTAAATGCACATCATCATCATCATCATAAGGTCGTCAGTCCTAAGACTGCCTGGACACGCACCTCCACTCTTTCCTATCCTTAGCTAATCTTCCCATTTCCCTAAAGCTAGAGCAACCCACATCCTTAACTATTTGGGAACAGTAATCTAATCTAGGTCTACCTCTGCACCTCCTAACATCCGTTTCTGCCTCTAATGTGTCTCTGACTAGACCTTCATGCCTGAGAAGGTGTCCTACTAACCTATCACGCCTATTTTTTATCGACTTCCATATAGTCCTCTGTTCTCTTACTCTTTTTAAGACCTCTTCATTTCTAACCTTCTCTATCCACGGTATCCTCATCATTCGCCTGTAACACCACATTTCAAACGCTTCTAACCTTTTCTTTTCCGCCGCGCCCTCTGTCCATGTTTCGCATCTGTACAGCGCCGTGCTCCAAACATACACCTTTAACAACCTTTTTCGAATTTCTAAATTAACCGTTCGCGAACATAGAAGTGACTTCTTTTTATTGAAGGCGACTCGACCCTGCGCTATCCTCTGTTTTATATCCTTACTACTTCTTCCGTCCTGACTTATCTGACTTCCTAGATACCTAAAATCAGCCACT
>NW_020439017.1:0-7279 GCF_000699045.2 Agrilus planipennis | reverse complement strand
AGGCATGAAGGTCTAGTCAGAGACATATTAGAGGCAGAAACAGGAGTTAGGAGGGGTAGAGGTAGACCTTGATTAGATTACTCTTCGCAAATAGTTAAGGATGTGGGCTGTTCTAGTTTTAGGGAAATGGTAAGTTTAGCTCAGGATAGGAAAGATTGGAGGTACGTGTCCAACCAGTCTTAGGACTGATGACCTTATGATGATGAAATAACAGCAACGAAAGTTTATTCTCTAATATTTCAAAGGGAAGTAGAGTAATTATGGTTCACGTTAGTGGAAGTGATGGCTGTGTAAAAAACTACCTTCTTTTAAATTTTAAATCTGGTGTGATTATCACAATGATATGAATAGCAAAATTTGTAATGGTCAAAAAAGAATGAATAGACTATACAAACGGGCTTCTGAATCGTTTTTATTTCCCTAAGGAGAACGCGATCACGTGGAACGAAGATGTGTGGGTTACGTTAAGGAAAGATAATTTCTGGGAATGTATACGTATTTCAGGTGGCGAAAAGATTTTCTGGTTGATACGAAATAAAAGAGATTCAAAGTTATAAACATTATGTTCTTTTTTAACAGTCAAACTTTCTAAAATGGTCGGACAATAAATAATAAAAGAGGGTTCGTTGGAAATGGCATTAAGATATAATCTAGCTGTAAAAAAAATAATAAGAATGTCATATTCGATGTAGAACAATTTTATGTGTTGATATAGCAAGGGATGGAGATAAGAATACAGCAATTTTCATATGAAATAGCGATTTTTAGAAAGAAGAAAAATCACTTTAGTGAAAATCTGTCCCTCGAGATAGGAGGAGGGACTTGAGCAGTGTTCCAATTAGTGATGACCAACATTGGTTTTGGTCTTGCAGTCTTGTTCTTGGTCTTGCAAAAATGCTAGACAAAGACTCATTATACTAACAAGATCAAGATCAAAAGCGAACGAACAAGTCCAAGATTAAAACTAAGACTGAATGAACAAGAACAAGACTAAAATCAAGACCGAATATGCAAGACTAAACGAATAATTATTACATCTGCTGGATTTATAAGTTAAACAATTTGAAGCAACTTTAATAGATATATTCTTTTTTTGGAACAAAACATTTTTACTATTTCAAATTTTTACTTCAATTTACTAGATTTTAACATTAAAAGGAAAGAAAACTGATAAAAGGGATCTACAAGAATGCCCTTCTATTTTCCCATGTCTTTTTCTTTCAAGTACTTTGTACCTTTCTGTTTGCTAAAAGGTTAGAGGAAAGGTCTTTTTATGCATTGGAGGAAGGGTAAGTTCTTGAGTTTTCATAACTTTCACAATTATCGACACCATTTTCATTAAAAGTCATGACAAGTTTGCTTGTTTGACACAAAATCTCAGCAACAGCAGGTAAACAGAAAAATTTGTGCTTAAAAGAATTATTAACAAAAACCTATCAGATTAAATGAGGAAGACCAAGACCATTACCAAGACTTAGACAGTCTTTGTCTTGATCTTACTTTACTCATTACTAACCTATTTATGCATATATTTAAGGTATTTCTTGTGCATAAAAATCTCAACTTTATCATTACAACATCCTCCTATCAGTGTATCATTACGAAAATTAGATGTATTGTAGGGTGTAAGCGATCAGTGAAGGGCACAGAAGGGTGACAAAGAATATTCTTGACAAACAACAGGTCGCTGCGTATCCTACAAATTAGTGCAACTCCATTAAAATCAATAATATTCATTTTTTACGCGCTTCTCTTCGCGTCGGTTCTGTCAGATTCCCCGCTGTAGTGTGCGTTGGCCTTTAGTGTTACCTTAAAGTATTTGGGTCAACATGACCGTGAAAAAGCGATAATTTTCCGAATCAACCCTCTTACGGGGAAAACGCCGACTAATAATAAAACAACAATGCAAGCAGATTCGGTATTAAGACGCCAATGTCGACTGTAGACTCTTGATTTCATAAATAGGCCAGAAAACAACGAAACCCTCGACGCTATTTAATCTGTTTACTGCTGGAATAACAGTCTTATCGACTGGAATAAACAGGCGCAACGACCTATTGCTTAATGGATTTTATATGGTGATTTATTGTTTTCTCCCTCTCATCTGCCCATTAAATACATAAACTTAATTAGCGTTAAATATTTGCTAGATACTTAATCTATTTCGTATAACAACAATACAAACGATACGATTATGTGATTGATTGAACGCTATAAAATAATATAATTAAATGAAATGAATAGTCTACGAGACGACAGGCATAGAAAACTATGTTGACGATGTCCTGCTAAAGAAAAAATGAAACTGATGTGACACTTCCGATGGTGGTCGCCCTGATGAAATTATGCGTCTCATTTTGAACCGCGCCTAATGTTGCACACCTGCCCTAAAATGAATTTAACAGAATTTTTTTCATTTGTCTCATAATAAAAGAATAAAATGGATCCATATAGTCAAAATATTCGCCATCATTGACTGCCCGAACAAAACTGCGAGCCAACTTGCGATGATGGTCGCATTGACTAAAAAATTCGTCGTGACGAAGCTGTGTCATGTCGCCAACCTACGTCTTATTTAGCGCCGAAGCTAATGCTACACACTAACCTTAAAATTAATTTAACAGAGTTTTCTTCATTTATATCGTAATCAAAATAAAATCGAGGCATATAGTTGATATATTCGATATTATTGATATTGCTGATGTAAACTGTGCGAATAAAATTACGAGCCAACTTGCGATGATGGTCGCATTGACTAAAATATTCATCGTGATGAAGCTGTATCATGTCGCCAACCTACGTCTTATTTAGCGCCGAAGCTAATGCTACAAACTAACCTTAAAATTAATTTAACAGAGTTTTCTTCATTTATATCGTAATCAAAATAAAATCGAGGCATATAGTTGATATATTCGATATTATTGATATTGCTGATGTAAACTGTGCGAATATAACTGCGAGCCAACTTGCGATGATGGTCGCATTGACTAAAAAATTCGTCGTGACAAAGCTGTGTCATGTCGCCAACCTACGTCTTATTTAGCGCCGAAGCTAATCTACAAACTAACCTTAAAATTAATTTAACAGAGTTTTCTTCATTTATATCGTAATCAAAATAAAATCGAGGCATATAGTTGATATATTCGATATTATTGACATTGCTGATGTAAACTGTGCGAATAAAACTGCGAGCCAACTTGCGATGATGGTCGCATTGACTAAAAAATTCGTCGTGACGAAGTTGTGTCATGTCGCCAACCTACGTCGTATTTAGCGCCGAAGCTAATGCTACAAACTAACCTTGAAATTAATTCAACAGGGTTTTTTTCATTTATATCGTAATGAAAATAAAATCGAGGCATATAATCGAAAAATTCGTTATCATTGACATTGCTGATATAAACTGATCGAATAAAACTGCGAGTCAACTTGCGATGATGGTCGCAGTGACCAAAATATTCGTCGTGATGAAGCTGTGTCATGTCGCCAACCTGCGTCTTATTTAGCGCCGAACTTTATGCTT
Organism: Agrilus planipennis; assembly: GCF_000699045.2. Classification (NCBI taxonomy): domain Eukaryota; kingdom Metazoa; phylum Arthropoda; class Insecta; order Coleoptera; family Buprestidae; genus Agrilus; species Agrilus planipennis. The sequence continues at coordinate 3,756 of NW_020439017.1, read as the reverse complement.
TAAACTACCCTTAAAATTAATTTAACAGGGTTTTTTCATTTATATCGTAATCAAAATAAAATCGATGCATATAGTCGAAATATTCGTCATCATTGAAGTTGCTGATATAAACTGTGCGAATATATTTGCGAGTCCAACTTGCGATGATGGTCGCAGTGACTAAAAAATTCATCGTGACGAAGCTGTGTCATGTCGCCAACCTACGTTCTATTTAGCTTCGAAGCTAATGCTACAAACTAACCTTAAAATTAATTTAACAGAGTTTTCTTCATTTATATCGTAATGAAAATAAAACCCATACATATAGTCGAAATATTCGATATTATTGACATTGCTGTTGTAAGCTGTGAGAATAAACCTTTAATTAACGATAACTTAAATGCGAAAATTAGCTCAGAATAGGAAAAAATTGAGGTGCGTGTCCAACCAGTCTTAGGACTGACGACCTTATGATGATGATGATGAAGTTTTTAATATGATTTTGCCACCTTGCAGACTTTTAGTGTTTATAAACATTTTTCAACGGTTTCAACTAAACCATCTCGTTGAAAATCCGCCAACCATGAATTAAAATTTCATTAGTTTAGTGCTTAAACAACTTATTGAACGGGACTTAATGTAGTTTCGGAAGTTGGTGGGAGGGTGGCACCATTAACCGTAGTGGTTTTGTTGGGTACCGGACAAAATCACTATCCGCTGTATGCCTACTATAGGCCATATCTTCTTCTATAAATCTATCTATCTTCTATCTATATATATATATAAAAATGAATTGCTGTTCGTACCGAGCGGCATGGCCTAGAGGTCTAGATCATTGCTTAGCATTCGGGAGGACGCCGGTTCGATTCCTGGTCCGTCCGTCTGCCTTGGTCCAAGTTTTTCTGTGGTTTTCTTGGATCACTTAGGCAAATGCTGAGGCAGTAATATTCCACAGATAATCTTTCACTCTCTTCTGTCTTCATTTCGTCCGTCTCATCTTTCTCACCCGAACCACCACCCACCCATTCCCACGATTCCTGAAAGCAGGCNAACTTTATTTCTAATGGATCAATATAGCCAGAAAATCTGCTACGTATTGTTTACTATTTACATTTTTAATAATAAAATCTCATTTAGAAAAACGATCCGGAAAAAGCATTTTAAAAAAGTTAGGAAGCTTATTAGAAATAACAGTACAGGCCACTGAATCTACAGCTTTATTACCATCTGTATCTGCATGAGATAGAATTCACAAAAATTGGAGCTGAGCGTTACTAGAGACAATATCATTTACTACGTATCATGTTTTCATTCACTGAAAACTGTATTAAAATAGGACTAATATACTTTAAATACTACTACAAGCTTGAAATTAAATCTTTAATAGCCAATTAAACAGATAGAAATAACGGCAATTAACGAAATCCGGTTGCTACAACATTCTGCTTTACATCGTATTTAAATGTCTAAAAGCTTAATAGACACTAGCCTAAATGACTTCAAATAATAAAAGAACTAAAATGAATATTTCATTTCAATTGTTAAAAAGATTGTGTAGGGCCCAAGAATAAAACGTGGTAGGTTATGTGGGGAGCTTCAAATAGTGGCTGAAACAGAGCAGTGGTAGTACACTAGGGCTCCAAGCTTCCAGAGGGTCTCTCGTCCCAATAAATATAGAAAAACAAAAGTTTTAATTTCACATTTCGTAATGTAATATGTAATGCATGCGAGCTATTATAATTGCGAAAGAAATAATTAAGTATGCTACATGCTTAGACATGCTAATTGTTTAAGTACAACCAACGAAAATAACTAAATGCAAAATATGCATTTTTAAAATATTCTTTTCAAATAAATACTTTTTTGTAGTACCTATTTAAGTAATTTTCTATATTTACTTAAGTGTAAAATATTTTTTAAGAAAACCTTACACGCATTTGTTCATTCATTAAATATTAGAGTTTTTCTAGACTCATAGTGGTGTTTGCATTATATCACCAGTTGCGAAGATTAAGTATGATTCATATTTTTCTATTTAAAGTGATTGAAATATATTGTTTCTATGTTTTAGTTCATCCACAAATAATTCTTCTATATACTTCCTTATTTGCCTTTGTCATCCGTTTTAATTGGAAAAAAACACAGATACCAAAATAGTTTGTTTAACGTGAAAGATGAGAGCCAAGATAGGGTTGCAAATAACTTTATTGATGTAAAATCAACATCAATCATTTTATATCAAAATATTTACAACAATATTTGTTTCCGATCTTTTACAAATTGTAATAAGAGAAAGAAATGGAATCCATAGTTTCTTTAACTTTGGGTTCATCTAATAAGTAATGCTTATCGACAGTGCTATGCGGGATGCTTTGTCGTAGTTCATACAATTTCATACTTCCTTGCTAAAGGTTCGATAGGTGGTGATTTGGCAGGTGCTGATATCAATTTTGAACCTCAAAATTCCGTAGACCATGATATTGAACCCAGAAAAAAATGTCGATCCAATTTTTTATTGAACCCANTTAAGTTTATTTTATACAAAAGTTTAGGTCATTTATTTATCGATTGAGGCAGTACGAAGTCTGCCGGGTCAGCTAAGTACATTATAAAAGCGATTTTCACATTTCTCATCAATGATCACACCCAATTATTTTGAAATTCTACATGCTCATTAAAATTACAGTTATTATAGGCGAACAGGTATTTACAGACGATTATTATACATGTATTAATGTAATTACCCATATCTGTTACCCGTAGTAACTATATTGTTAAGCCAAAATAACTAGAAATATGACGCGAAACATATTTAGTAATAACAAGTTAAACAAATAATTATTTATCTTTATAAATGAAAGTCGTTATCGGTCGTAAACAATGAATTATACTGGCAAAGACCTTGACAGTGGTGGACTTTGCAATGTGTGTGTGTTTCCGAATCAACCCTCTTACGGGGAAAACGCCGACTAATAATAAAACAACAATGCAAGCAGATTCGGTATTAAGACGCCAATGTCGACTGTAGACTCTTGATTTCATAAATAGGCCAGAAAACAACGAAACCCTCGACGCTATTTAATCTGTTTACTGCTGGAATAACAGTCTTATCGACTGGAATAAACAGGCGCAACGACCTATTGCTTAATGGATTTTATATGGTGATTTATTGTTTTCTCCCTCTCATCTGCCCATTAAATACATAAACTTAATTAGCGTTAAATATTTGCTAGATACTTAATCTATTTCGTATAACAACAATACAAACGATACGATTATGTGATTGATTGAACGCTATAAAATAATATAATTAAATGAAATGAATAGTCTACGAGACGACAGGCATAGAAAACTATGTTGACGATGTCCTGCTAAAGAAAAAATGAAACTGATGTGACACTTCCGATGGTGGTCGCCCTGATGAAATTATGCGTCTCATTTTGAACCGCGCCTAATGTTGCACACCTGCCCTAAAATGAATTTAACAGAATTTTTTTCATTTGTCTCATAATAAAAGAATAAAATGTATCCATATAGTCAAAATATTCGCCATCATTGACTGCCCGAACAAAACTGCGAGCCAACTTGCGATGATGGTCGCATTGACTAAAAAATTCGTCGTGACGAAGCTGTGTCATGTCGCCAACCTACGTCTTATTTAGCGCCGAAGCTAATGCTACACACTAACCTTAAAATTAATTTAACAGAGTTTTCTTCATTTATATCGTAATCAAAATAAAATCGAGGCATATAGTTGATATATTCGATATTATTGAT
>NW_020439016.1:492411-519307 GCF_000699045.2 Agrilus planipennis | reverse complement strand
TCTCAGTTATTGTCTAGGTGTTTTTATGGATCTCTCACAGTCTCTGTATGAGAGACTCGAACGATAAAATTGTTAATTCAGAGACTCGAGTCTCCTACAGAGAGATTGAATGAATAAAACTGAAAAATTGAGAGACTGGAGTCTCTCGTAGAAAGACTGGGATCTCTGAAATATATTGAACTTTTAACCATGTCTATCGAAACACCAATTATTGAGAGATTCGAGTCTCTTGTTCAGAGATTCAAGTCTCTCGGTCAGAGACTGGATACGAAATTAGGATCTCTCTACGAGCGACTCGAGTCTCTCGTTCAGAGACGCTAAACCGTTTTTTTGACACTCTCTCTCAGCGACACCAGAGAGACTGGATGAGAGACGGAGACTCGAGTCTCGCTTTCAGAGACTCTGAGAGACTGAACATTTTTATCTTGGCAATCTTTTAAATGAGGCAGTAGAATTATACAACTCAGAACTGCTGAATGTACTTGCAATAAATAAAAGTAATAATTTTGAAGAAATAAGGGAAGGTATGCCATAGGGTAGGGGGAACAAAGGTGACAATGTCACAATACCTTTACCTACTCTGCCACACACTTCTAGCTCTTTTTAATTGTTTGATTTCATTTGCCTTTCAAAAGAAACTTTGAACTACCTATCAAAAACGAGTCTTTATTTAGCTGGTTTGAAATGCTTAATATACATTTTTTTAGCTCTACATTAACTATTAAGCAAAGTATAGGTACATATTTATCTAATATCATTTCCTTTTATCAACTCAAACTCCAAAAAGCTCTGTTGTTAATTTAATTTTCTATAATCCGCATCCAAGGGAAGCTCAAACTTCCTAATCTTTTGTGCGAACGCCGCTGTTCATCATTCACAAATTTGAAACCGTTATCTTATTCAAACAACAAACCATATTAACGTTTCTTTACCAACATCTATCTAACCGTTAAAGTTGACTGTAAAACAATGGGTCTCAATAGCAGACGTGGCTAACGTTTCATTGGAACTACATTAATCAATTTCTTATAATTAGATTTCGTAAATTATGTCAGTACGTCCGAAAAAGGATAAGTATTATACATATACGAGTAATACCAACACGACGACAAGCAGAGCCATTTAAATTTCTGTTCCAGTAAATTAACACCGTTATCATAGATTCGTGCGACAAACAGGGCCAACCAAAAGAATAACGAAAGTTGATTATTAATGAACGAATTTAGTACCCAGTTTCGGAAGCACAAAGCGTACGAATCTCACGACTGTCTTTTTTCTTTTAAGTAGCCCGGAGAACAGGTAGTTTATTGTTATAAAGAACTTTTAATTTCAATGAACCTACTTACCTAAAAATTTTAATGGCAATCGAGTTCTTTAATCTTACAGACCGTAGCTAATGTGCCTCGACATGTTAAAATTGGATACTTTTCCAAGACGTTAACGTAATTTTGACGTAGGTACATACACCTGGCGCTATTACCTATATGCTTTAAAAGTGTATCTAATTTTCAACCGTTATTTGTGCGAAAGAACAAACACTAAAATGCCAAAATACTGACAGTAAATTAACTAAATTATTATAGACAATTTGGAATTCCTTTTTTAGGTTGAAAGCAAGTTGGATGATAGCTATTCATAATTAAATGATATATTGTCAGCAAGCAAAAAATATGACCAATGCTAATTAGTGTTTCATTTATTAAATCACTATAGTACGTAGAAAAAACAATTAAATTTTTAGAAATGTTACAAAATAACTCAAATTTTAACGCAGTACAAATACTATATTTAGTATAGAAGCAGAATTCCCACCCCCCTTCAGGGGTAAGGGGGAATTTTTGCAAATTATAACCTACTAAGTGTTATAGGTAAAGAACACCATTTGTTTCTTTGCAAAGTTTTGGAAATATTTTCTTTAACATTGAGTCGTGTTTTTCGACCATTCCAAATTTCGATAATTGCCCAAAAATTTTTAAAAGTTGCGGCACATTTCTTTCCTTTCCAAGAATTACTAGACAAATTATTGTAAACAATTGGAAAAAACAAAAGCCACATAATAAAATATGCAGGTACTGTTTCTATTTTTATTTTACTCGTTGTTAATTACATATGAATAAATGATTTAAAATCCTTTTCGCAATCCTAATTGAACATCTCGTACTAATATCATTCCTTAATCATTTTTTCTTCAATAGATATTAACTCACCATGAACTAGATACAAGTATGATTTATATTCACCCTGAGAAGCAAATGTGTATCGAGGTGATCATTATTTATGTATTATAACTCTCCAGTAATAATGTTAATTGTTAATTTTTACAGAAATTTTTACATCATGAATTTATATAGGCATTCCAGAAATAATTTTACCAATCGATTTACCTTGATCTGTTATTAAATCAATTAGTTTAGTCTTACAGACGTTTTATTGCCTATATTAAGTCAACACAGCATGTTCATTTACACTTTAAAACAATGTAGTACCTAATCATTAACAATTCAACTATAATTGCATAACTGTCAGCTACTNTGTTATGATAGAAGGATGCTTAAAACATCGTAGGTAGATAAGGATATAAGTAAGAAAATATTATAAATAGTAGGAGGACTGGGCGCTGCGGACGTCTTTAAGAAATAGGCGAGATAGGTTGGTAGGACATCTTCTCAGGCATAAAAGGATAATTAGACACATATTAGAAGCACAAACAGGAGTTAAGTGGATCAGACCGAAAACAGTTAACGATAATATAGATAAAGATATAAATCAAGATATTAGGATCGAAAAAATGGAAATGCCTGTCCAGTCAGTTATCAGGATGAAAGCCTCATGATGATGATACATATCCGATCAGTTAGTCAGTCAGTACTGAAATTTCGAACTGAAAACTTTTTTATCAAAATAAAGAAAACAAAAAAATTAACTCTCTATAATATTTTAGTGTAAAACATCAAACGGAGGCTCCCGCGTTTTCTAATTTATTATTATCATAATAGTTTCATTTGGTGTCCTACCAATAGAGACCTATCTCGTCTATTTCTTATTGACTTACATTCCTCTGTTCTCCTATTCCTTCTAATATCTCTTCATTTCTAACCTTCTCTATCCACGATATCTCTCATCATTCGCCTGTAACACCACATTTCCAACGCTTCTAACTTTTCTTTTCCACCGCGCCCAGCGTCCATGTTTCGCACCCGTACAGCGCCGCGCTCGAAACACACCTTTAACAATCTTTCTCGAATTTCTAACATAGAAGTGACTTCTTTTTATTGAAGGCGACTCGACCCTGCGCTACCCTCTGCTTTATATCCCTACTACTCCTTGCATCCTGACTTATCTGACTTCCTAGATACCTAAAATCAGTCACTTCTTCTAATTTTTCGTCTCCTATCTTTCTATTAAAATTAAAATAGTGTTTTTCTGTTACAAAAATAGCAATAGCAATACAGAACCAAGAAATGAATCTGTAAAAAGCACTTTCCTGTTAAATATCTGAAACGAAAGTGGACAGTTGATACCAAAAACACATTAGCGGTCTGTGTATCTCGGATTAATTATTACAGCCATAAAATTTCTGCCACATAATACATAAATTGTAGGTTACTTCCGGCATTCCTAGTAATATAGTAAGCAGTAAGGTCCACTGTGTATGTGTGTGTGAGCAAAGAGTATCGTTGTCGTGTAGCAAAGGCAGAAACAAAGCAGAAACGACTGAATCGACATTGCAATTTACACTTGCTTGGTTTCGTTTGAAGATTGCTTGAATGCCTAGTTCAAAGTCTCGACCTAAACAATGATCCGAATCAGAGCGTGAAACCATAAGCCCCCGCTGACTCTATCATCAGTGCCAAACTAAGCCTACTCGTACACACGCTTAATACACTTCGTTAATAAGGAAATCTGTTACACAGCGACCTCCATAAAGTCATATAAATATGTTTTGCTTTTCGGAACTAAATAGCATTTTAATCAGATAATTTCGTAATGCAATAATTCCTCATCATGTATACAAAACTAAAATAACCTTTTCTGCATGGGAAATTTTACGAAAATTTTGGAACATTTATATGAACCGGGGTTTTCCCGCGGATTTCTTCTTGCTGTTATTCTAAATAGATGTGAAAGACCATTGACGACCACATAAAACTAATTTTTCTATCCCTCGTTCCTTTTTTCTAGATAAAAGGTGCCCTACGTCCTTTTGTGTACCCCTGAAAACGCACTTACAAAATTTCATGATAAGTTTACCAGCGGCTTCGCTCGCGTTTATGTCCTAAATACATGTTACAGATCATCAACGACAACATAAAACTAATTTTTCTATCCCTCGGGGATCGTATTTTCTTTCTGGATAAAAGGTACCCTATGTCTTTTTCTGCTCCCCTGACAATGTGTGTGACAAATTTCATGATGATCAGTTGAATAGTTAAGACGTGAAACCGTAATAAACAAACAAAGTCACATTCGCATTTATAATATTAGTTATAGTATATTATTAGTACATTACAAATTCATGTTTTTCATTTAAAAATTCGAAGCAGAAGTGTATGCTTATATGGAGGACGGGCACGGAACGTGTAGGTTGGACACGGCAGAAAAGATATTTTTGAGAAAAATGGGGAAATTGCCTCAGGAAAGTAAGAATTGGGATTGCCTGTTTTACTGATCGTTCTGCGATGATTCAGAAGAAAAAAAAGGTTTCAGAACATTCATAAAATCGATTTCTATATTTAAAAAAGTTAACATAAGATTTATTTCAACTTTTTTTTTGTGTATATAAGTTTACCAATTACATCTTAATATCGAAGGAAGAACAAAAGTAAACAATTTGTTTACACACTATGATAATGCCGAAAAGTAAGGCCCCAACGACTTTTGGAAGTTCATTTTTGTGTTTCTTTTAATATATTTTTCGTTGAATTGATAGATTACTCAACCAAATGGCATGAATCAATAAAGAAAAAAGCTTTTAATTAATATCCTCTAATAAGCAATAAAGCAGTAGTCAATTATTTGCTAACTCTAGGTACCAATAATAATGCAAAGATTACTTTCCTATAGGATCATTTTGACAAATAGAGCACAACAGTAGGTAATGCTTATTTGTATCTTCTATTGCTTAAAAGATGATTTTCTAAACATTACTACAATAAAATCGCGTTTTGTAGCAATCGGTTTTCAAAATTATTTTCTCTAACCAGATAGGTACAATTTCAATTGCGAAACGGCAAAATTACGATTAACAAACCTTATACTTGTTAAAAGTACAATTTCAACACATAAAATTTCATCAGTACTTAACAATCAAAACGACTGTGATCGCTGCGGTTTAAATAGTTTTGTGAATACTTTAAATCTTATTATTTGTTAGAAATAAATAATTTTCAGACTGCCTGTAGAACGTAGGTAGTTACATGCTATTCCTAGCCATTATTAAATGATGTTTCCTTTGCTAGATAAAAAAGTCCAGCGATGTTTTTCACACTATTCCATCACTGCTCTGTTCCCGCAGACATGGTGTATAGTACAAACTCTACTAGCGAATTGAAAACCAAACATACAGATATTCTATTACATGCAATCATCAAAATAAAATTCGTACAAATTACTTCAGTGATCTTTTCAAATAAATAATGAAGTAATATGAACTCAATAAATGCTGGTGGTAGAGTTGTCCATTAAATATTTAACTTATTAACTATACAACACGGAGAACAATAAACAAACAATCGGACATTATTTACCATTAATAATAATGCTACAAAAACAGGAAAGCGAAGAAGTCAGTAAAAACCTTAAATGGAAATAACTAATAAACGCTTCCAATTCTACGACCAGAACCTGTGAGTCGGAGCCTCTTTACGATCAACCAAGTTCCAGCAAAATTATATTTATAATTGAAAATTCCGTGTTGGGAAACCGGAAATCATCAAATACTAATAGTATTGTTTTGCCCTGTATTAAAGTCACTAAGAGGAAAATTTATAACCCCTGAAAAGATTAAGATTAGAAGAGGTAAGGAAATCGAAGGAATACTAGTACATTTTCCGCGACAGGGGATGATACATGGTAGCATCTAACACTTACCACTCGATTAGTAAATCAAGCGGCAATTGTGTGAGTAGTTAGATTAGATTCAGATTAAAAAGAGCGAACAACACCAGAAACGAGTAAGGCAGGGTGGTGACTCGGGCGTTCGCCATCACTCATGTTGTTGTTTCCCTTACCATTTTCTCCGTATCCCCAAACATATAAGGTGGAAAAATACTATAATTATATTATATAATTAGTTGTTAATCATCATTAAATTATCGAACAAGAGGGATTTAAAAAAAAAGATGGTAAAGGTCTAAATGATGGGGGGGATCGAAGGAGGAGGTCTCCCCCACCACTGTACCATAAAAAGTTCGTGGCGGCCTCACCCCCATAAAAAGTTATAGGGGTTCAAAGTTAATAACTATGCCAATTTTTATACTTCTAGGCATGTAAATATTTGTATAGTCATTCTTAAACAATATTCAAAGGTAAAACTAATGGAAAAATACATAAAAATATTGAGAAAGTTATATAAANCTAGAACATCCCACATCCTTAACTATTTGCGAACAGTAATCTAATCTAGGTCTACCTCTACTACACTTAATTCCTGTTTCTGCCTCTAATACGTCTCTAACTGGACCTTCATGTCTGAGAAGGTGTACTACCAACCTATTTGGCCTACTTCTTGTTGACTTCCTCTGTTTTCCTGTTCTTTCTAATACCTCTTCATTTCTAATCTTCTCTATCCACGGTATCCTCATCATTCTCCTGTAACACCACATTTTAAACGCTTCTAACCTTTTCTTTTCCGTCGCGCCCACCATGTGTCGCACCCCTACAGCGCTGCGCTTCAAACATACACCTTTAACAACCTTTTCTGAATTTCTAAATTAATCGTTCGCAAGCATTGAAGTCCAGACTTATCTGGCTTCCTAGATACCTACAATCAGTCACTTCTTCTCCTATCTTTATATTCGCTCATTCCCTACTTTTTCTTCCCTCGCATACCAGTATTTTTGTTTTATTTGTATTTATTTTCATGCAATACTGTTTTGTCAATACCGCTTCCATTTTATTTAAAGCTCTCTCTAACTCCTCCTTGCTAGATACTAATACTGCTACATCGCCTGCAAATCTAAGCATACTAATCTTTTTCTCCTCTACGTCAATGAAAATTAATATAGGTCTTCCAAAAACAAAATTGAGGGTTTGTTTTTATAAAAACATGTATATATTTGCCCAATAATTCTAACTAGATACATATTTTTTCAAGAGACTTCAACGATAAGTCAAGAAGGAAACCTTAACCGCTAAATTTCTATCTTATATACCTTTTTTACAATACACCTAAATGTCTTATTTTAGATTTACAATTTATACAGTATAAATATCAATATTTACATTAGACAAAAGGTACAATAGTTGTTATTTCTCAAAATATGTCTAAGATAAATTTTAAAATAAACGATTAAATCTGCGTTATAATTTTCAAAATATTAATTCTAGAAAATATGTTTTCAGTAAAAAATAGGATACGTGAATTTTTCTAAAAGAATTACAAAGATTTTTTGCATTTTTTGCTAAGACCGATTGTTCTTGAGGTACCTACATACAAGAAATCGTTTTCGAAAATGGCAGCTGAAAGTGTAGCCACTACAAAAATTTTAATTTTAATAATTTATCTAAAAAGCATATTTTCAATAAAAACATAGTCATTTTCAAAGTATTAGTTCAGTAATTTTAATTAGAAAGATAATTTTCTGGGAGACTTCAACGGTAAGTCAAGACAGAAACCTCGTTATGAAAATTTCAATTCCACCTCTAGTACGTTATTCTGTATCATAATTAAGCAGAATCTTTACAATATTGTTTGAAAAACCCTAATAAATTTAATAAGCTGCTAGCTAAATAAAATGATTTAATGATCGAGCCTGCAGATCCTGCGTTAACTCATACAGTCACAAGTGACATTAGTTTGGTCCTTGACCTTATTTTCTTTCGTTTACAATCCGTTCATTAATGGAACACCTAATACAAATCGAGCTTTTAGTTAACGACACCAAACGTACCGAACATCAGGTCGGATGTAAATTAATTAGTTAATTAATAGTAAAGTTTAAGTAGCCGGCGTACGACTTTTGTGATGTCTGTTGCTGGACTGTATTGTGAAATGGATAGCATTTCCGGAACAACATGCAGGCGCATACCTATACGTTTTAGTAGGTTATCAAACGGGTGCATGACCGCGAAAGGTACGAACCAGACATAAATATTCGAAGAGGCATGCTACCATAATATCATTTCGTTTTACATTTACTTATTACGACGCCCAAGAAATTATGTAAGTAACTAGATGTAGAACCAACGGCAAATATGCTTGGTTTCGTAATTCATAATACATATATAGAATAAGTGAGTACCATCGCTTTACATAAATTTTACGGAATTGAATCCTTATATCGCTAGAATATCATCATCATCGTCCTCATAATGTTCTATTTGAGTCAATCTTCTCGTTTTTCGAAAACCTAACCTAACCTAACCTTTCATGTCTATTTGTTATTGGCATCCACAACGCCATCTATTCTCATACTTTTCAAATACCTTTTCAATTCAATCCTTTCTACCTATACGAGGGTGGATTGATAAGTTTCCGGCCTAACCAAGAGATGACGCCACTAGGCCTACCTTGAGGTGACATTCTATAGTACCATCCTTGGATAGCTTGTAGCTATAGTTTCAGCCCGATCTCCTTGCTAGTGTAGGTTTGACAGCACGCTGAACAAGACGCCTCTGTGGTTTTCGTAAAAATGGAAAAGCAGGAAAATCGTGCTGTCATCAAATACTTTTATTTGAAGGGGTTAACGCCGAAGGAAATTAAAAAAGAGATGGACTCAACACTGGGGACATCCTCCCCGTCATATTCAACCGTTAAGCAGTGGGTTTCCGAGTTTAAAAAGGGTCGTGTGAGCACCTCTGATGGGCCTCGCTCAGGACGCCCCGTTGAGGTCACAACTCCAGATATGATCGAAAAAATTCATCAAATAGTGCTGGGAGACCGCAGATTGAAAGTGCGTGAGATAGCTGAGACCTGTAAGATGTCATATGAACGTGTGCAACATATTTTGCACCAACATTTGCATATGGAAAAGCTCTGTGCAAGATGGGTGCCGCGTTTGCTAACAGTCGACCAAAAATTGATTCGAAAAAACATTTCTACCGCAAATTTGTCATTGTATAAGCGTAATCCAAGCGAATTTTTGCGTCGATTCGTAACCGTTGACGAAACGTGGGTCCACCACTACACTCCTGAAACCAAAGAACAGTCTAAACAGTGGATTGGACCAGGGGAACCAACTCCAAAGAAGGCAAAAACAATTTTTTCGGCGAACAAGGTTATGGCTACTGTTTTTTGGGATGCAAGAGGTATTATATACATTGATTACCTTGCAAAGGGTAATACTATCACTGGTCAATACTACGCAGACTTATTGCAACGTTTGAGCCACGAGGTGAAAATTAAACGACCTCATCTGGCGAAGAAAAAAATCTTGTTTCATCACGATAACGCACCAGCGCACACGTCAATCGTTGCGACGGCTAAAATCAACGATCTAAAGTTTGAATTGATGCCGCACCCTCCTTACTCTCCAGACCTAGCCCCGAGTGACTATTTTCTGTTCCCTAATCTCAAAAAATGGCTTGGCGGTAAGAGATTTGCGGACAATGAAGAAGTAATCGAAGCTGTAAATGGTTATTTTGAGGAGCTTGACGAATCAGTCTATAGAGATGGCATTAATAGACTGGAACACCGCTATGAGAAATGTATCAGCCTTGGAGGAGATTATGTTGAGAAATAAAAAAAAAAAATTTTTAAAAACCTTGTTTTTCTTGGTCAGGCCGGAAACTTATCAATCCACCCTCGTAGTATATTAACAAATTTGTACCGTAAGGTCGTTCGGTATTTTGAATATCCTAATTCAGCTAGAAGTATACCCTGATGATCAGTGGTGCCTTCTTGAGGCAAACTGACAATCAAAAGACGACCAATATTAATGTTATCCTTTATTAAAGTTATCATGTCTTCATCCCGAAAATTGGTTTAACACGTAGATACCTCTACTTCTTCTTAAGATCTTGAGTCAATCTTCGGTTTTCTCAAGAACTTACATCTCTAACTATATGCGAACAGTAACTTAATCTAAATCTACCTATGTCCTTCTGGACTCCTCCAATATACCTCTAACTAGCCCTTCATGACTGAAAAGGTGTTCAACTATATGTGTATACAAATTTAGTTTCGAATTTGTAATTCCAAAATTTATCACATACAAACAAACAAAACGTGTTAATAATATCTAATTTTAAAGATACTCATTCCTTCTAAAGGAATATTCTATTAGATACATTATACGTTATTTTTCGAGCTTTCACAAAAGCTCATGTGATATTATATCTACTACATACGTCATAGAATGTCGTATTACTGCGTCTTATTGTGTAATAACAATACCGAATAAATCCCATTAGATTCCTGTACATTTATCCTTTCTTATACCTAACCATTCCATTATTCCATAAACTTCGCGTAGAAAGTAACTTCAGAAATTGACACTAATTTCATGGAGATTATCTGCTACTGTTTAGTAAAGAAACACGAAAAGAAAAACATCAATTACTTGTTAATCATATATGTATAAGGCAACGTATCTATTTGTGTTAGTTGTTAAAGGAATCTGAAAGTGTAAATATCAATTTTGTTCACTTACTTTTAGGTGTCTTTATGTGGAATAGAAGATTCTTTTGATATATATATATATATACATAGAGTACGACATATAAAGGATATCATTTCATTTTCAGTTGGTATTGTAATATTTAAGTAACTCTAACTAGAAAGGTAATGACCTCTGCTTCCAAAACTGTCGATATAATTATCAGTTTTTTACGCTCTAAGAAGTCTTCTTAAAATGTTGATATGATCAGAAGTTTATCAAAGGAATTTTAACAAGGGACTGTAAACTATAAAGTGTTTGCCTTTTTCTAGACTATCATTCCATTATTTCTGCACTAAGTAAATTTGATAAATATTTTAAAAATTATAATGCTAACCTGCAGATGTTTAAATATTTTTAAGGTCCGTTTTTAGATAACAAAAGTAAGAAACATGAAAAAGTTTCTGATCTTGTTTCGATATCTTTCCCAAAAGTTGTAGTCAGAATAAAATCAAGGTAGTAGAGGGAGTAAAGTTTATTTATTGGAAAACTCATTCCCAAACGAAACCTATACTGAGAACTATAATGTCAAGCGTTAATATTAGTGTAGGTAACTTACTAGGTTTCTTTGTTAATTCATAAAAAGATCAAATATAAAAGTAATAAATAAATAGATTAGATAAATACTACGACGTTTTAATTAATAAACGCCAAAATTAATACTCTTCTACTCAAATCTTCATCATCTTTGGACAATACTATGCGTTGAAACTCCTTGTCTCTCACTTTTACATTAAAAAGCAATAGGGTCTTGATTGACCATATTTTTAGGAAACGAGGGGTTGAAAGGGTCATACCCCGGTCCGCAAAGTTAATAAAATAGAAATTAGAGATGAAATTGGATAAAAGTAAATAAAATAAAGGTGAATACTCGAACTATTTCTGACAGTTCGGTCGGAGAAGATCCAGAAACCACCTCATTTATTATTTAGGTATTATTTCATTATTACCTGTCTCTGGACGATGTTGATCTCAAAAACCAATCTAATGTTGAGCATGTTTATGGATTGAACTTTCATTTACAATTGCACAGTAGAATTTAGATAGAATAACGTCACCCCAGGAACCGAGGCGCCGACTGCAATGAACCTATAAGTTGTCGGCAATAATAAGATCGATTCAAGGACTTGTAGCAATAAAAATATTGGTTTGGACTACCAAAAACTAACGTTAGATTATAAACCAGACTATTATATCCAAATTCCACAGTATGTTTCCACAACTCAAACACATCTTATTTTTTGTTTAGTTCAGTTTAAGATTTAGCAATAAACTCATGCTAGAAGATCGACCATATTGATTACGATTAGACTATTTACTTGGTAAACAATTTCTACCTTGACTTTTACCGTTTTATATTTACGGTGCGTTGAAACTGCCAGATGACGCCCGATGGAACTACAGAGATACGTACGTACAAGCGCCGAGTCCAACCGCTCTTGCTCGCAACCACTTCATCAAGAGTTAGTTTTAATAAGTACACGAGAACAAACCAATTATAGCGAAATTTCGTTTAACTGTACTAGTCATACAGCCATTTTCCATACACCACAGAATTGATGGATTTGTTTGAACAGAAAAGTATGTCTATACCAGAAAAACTTCAGGAATTATTATATTTTAATTAATCAAATCATTATCCAATAAAGTACATTACGTTTTTGGTCAGTAGGTTATCAAATCAATGTGAATCCTTCAGTAGTATAAATACAGAGTTTTATGTCATTATCATTGGGCTGAACAGGACCTGAACCGATAGGTCCTATAACAGCTTGAGGGGTTTTAGTCGGTAGGTCCGAGGACACCTTTCTCGGGAATCCGACACTACCCGGTCGTACGAACAGTTGGGTGTCTTTGGAAGATTTCCCATCTTCCACAATAACAAAAAGAAATGATTATCGTCATTATCCTTTTAGTAATTGAACCGTTAACACCACCATATTTATGCCATCTCCTCATTGTATGCAATTGGAGTACAGAGATGTCATAAAATTCCTCACAAAGAAGAAAATGCAGGCGGAAACATTTGAAGATATGTCTTTAGCAAAAAACACTGAGTGTGGTTGGAAGATGATCCCAGGTTAGGGCGTCCAAACACTGTCGTTATCGAAGAAAATATTGAAAAAGTAAAAAAAATTGTTCTACGCATGGAAGATTAGCAAATCAGAATGTGAATGATAACTAAAACCATAAATAGGCATTAGCAAGAAATCGCCGATATTTTGAGTAATAATTTGCACATGAAAAAGCTGTGCGCGCGATGAGCGTCAGAAAATCTCACTCCGCTGGACAATCAGCAAATTCGCAGGAGTGGCGGTAATCCTGACATCGCTTTCCTCGGAATTGCTACTAATGTTGATAAAATACAATCTAGAAACAGAACAGCAACCAACATAGTGGATAGAAAATAGAGAAAAACGACCGCGAAAATTTAAAATTGAATCATCGGCAGCCAAGCACATGGCCACTGGTTTTTGGGAATGCGAAGGGATTCTGTCCATCGACTACCCTTCTAAAAAAAAATTCTGCGTTGATACAGGAAGAGACAAACTCACGAAAAGAGTCTTGTCTTTACAGGATAATTCTCTAATGCAAACAGGAGTTGAAGAAATTAACCACCCACCATACAGTCCAGACCTAGCCCCCAGCGACTGCATCACGTTTCCCAATTTCAAAAAACGCTCCGAGGAGGAAGATTTGCCAATGGCTAAGAAATTAAGACCACGAAAATTTTTTAATTTCTCTAGAAATTTTTTAAAGTGGCGACTGTTTGCTTGCGTTATACTAATAATTAATTTTTTTATTACTAAGGTATTGATTAGAAAGTGAATTGCTAAAAAATACATAATCCTATTTCACTCCAACTTTCGTTAATTA
This sequence comes from Agrilus planipennis, assembly GCF_000699045.2. NCBI lineage: Eukaryota > Metazoa > Arthropoda > Insecta > Coleoptera > Buprestidae > Agrilus > Agrilus planipennis. The sequence continues at coordinate 505,613 of NW_020439016.1, read as the reverse complement.
TGATTGAAAGTCACTCAGTATCCCCATGGCACTTATTCAAGGCAGTGGATTGTAACCGAATTTCCTATTCGAACGCGTGCTGAGAAGAAGATGTGGATAAATAGCCATAATTTAAAATTTAAATCATGTTAAACACAATCGCAGTTACTTGAGCTTTATTGATCAATATGTATAACTATACAAATATGTGTAATGCATATGTATCGTATAAAAATATTTTGTTTGTAATTTCGTTTTATAACATTAACAACCGTTGCTTTCGGTCATTAACTGTTTCTTAGATTGAGGCACATATAATTGACCTTTAATTATATGAATCTAAAGATAGCAATCTGACTCTTTACAATTTCTTACTAACTCAAATTTTTATTTGATGACATCGTTTTGGATTTTAGCTTTCCGGAAAATTCTAAAAACAGTTCAGGAAAATTTTTCAAATATACTTATTATTACTTCGGATATGGTATGGTATAAATAAATAAATATATAAATATGAATATCAAATGTATAAACAATATCGAAACATTAATTAAAACAGTAAGCAAGCAACCAAAATAAAACAAAAAATGCAGGGTATAGAAAGAGTAATTCAGCGTATATTAACAAGTTAAGTAAAACAACTTTGAAGAATCCAAAGTTTGGCGAAACAATATTGCCAAGTGTAATAAACCCTTTTTTAAAGTCGTTTATTTTCTATAAAATATCTTACCCAAAGCTCTGTCGTTAATTCCAGCAAGTAGAAGAAAAGCAATAAAAATCATCCTGATACAAACATTTTCGGACCACCACAACCCGCACTTGTCCGCCGGCGACATATCGACGGTAAAAGGTCCTTTTTTACCTTTCTGGTAGACACCACCCGCAGCCACGACGTTCTATTTTTTTTTTTTTTGGAATCTTCAATCACACCTCGGTAATAAATAAATCGTCCTACTTCTTAGTCGAAAATTCTCGCGAAGATTTCACTATTGACTCGGCTTAGTCGTAACGGCTCTGTATGTGTTTGTGTGTATTGGTGTACCTGTTGCGTGAATATGTTTGCCGGCATTCGGCTAACGACTAACTGGACCTACAAGAAGTCTAGAGGCCGTGGATAGAAGAAGAAGAAAGCGATGGAATAAGCGGGCCACCTGTTACCCTTACCTCCATCGTATTGCTCGCTGCTTGTCGATGGCCACCTCTTTTTCTTTGCGTCTCACTTCCGTCTTCAGAGACAGACAGACAGACAGGTAGGTCGGTTTCGCCCGCATCATCACACGACGCGAACGTTATCGAAAGGCTGGTGCTATTTTTTTTTTAAAGAATCCGCCTAGAGAATGCGAGGAATCTCAAGGTGCCTCCTTGATACCAAACCTGCCTGTGTCCTGCTGATCTAGATACCTAAGCCCTTTAACGGCTCTGGGGCGGTAAACCGCAATCGCTTCCCAGTTATGGTGACGCTTTAATAGAGAACAACTTAAAAATGTAACGAAACCAAACGATGGAGTCAGGATTCCAGAAAAATATTCACTCACAAGAAATGTTTTACCTTCAAGATACTAAAGAGACTATTACTGTTTAGAATAAAAGTAGATGCTTAAGGGTGCGGAAGATACTCTTTAAGTTTATATATATATATATATATTAGGCCCTGGGAAGCCATTATGAGAGTTGAAAATGGATTAAACGGAGGAGAGTATGTAAAAGGAGCGAGCGGCATGATCTATAAATCCCTAGATTCAGGGATTATACTTAAACAAACGCTGGGGCAGTAATACTATTGCACAAAAAATATAATCTTTTTCTTTTCTTCTAACTCCATTTTGTTCGTCTCATTTATCTCACTTCAACGCCACCCCAATCTCTCCGCCGGATAACCTCCTGTAGAAAACAAAAGAGTATTCTTAGATAGAGGCAGAGGGGTGGAGGCGTGAGGAGTAGCCATAAAAAATGGAATAAATAAGTAAAGGATTAATGTGTAGAAGATGAAACTACCGGTTAGATTTTCTTTCTTTATTGTGGGGAAGAGGTAGATCTTTTTCCTACTACAGCCTAACTTTTTTTCAAGTTTTTGTGAGAGGGATACTTTTAGCCACTATAACAGGTCAATTGAAAAGTCCCCGGCCTAAAATAGTAAAACTCATTTTTTTTGCAAAATTCGTTTTTTTTATTCAACATAATTCCCTTCAAGGGTGATACACTGATTATAGCGATCCTCCAACTTTTCGATACCATTTTTGTAGTACGATTTGTCCTTTGCTTCAAAATAGGCCTCANATTCCTAGAATGTTCTCGAATGTCTAAGAATATCTAGGAATGTCCGAAGTAGAATGTTCTAGTATAAACCAGATATTTGAAATCTCCTATAACGTTCAAGATTTCTCTAGTCTGGTGGCGTTTTAGTTTGCGAATCTACCACCAAACACCAGTTTAGATAAATAATAAGTGAAAGAATTTTTGCGTTGTCATAAAAATTTGATTTTCTCCGTGTATAGTCGAGTAAAATTTTACAAAACCTTATACTTTTCAAAGTACTAAATTCATGTATCTTTTGCCGATTTTCTACAATTTTTAAAAGAAAAATGACGAGTTTCGTCATGACCAACCAAGTGGATATATAGATAGATAACTCTTGCCTGTACCTATACAACCTGCGTGAACTCAATAAACTAATACAATAATTTCGAATGCATTTTTCAGAATAATTTTACATGTAATATTTGGAATAGGGAAGCGTCTTATTTTCAATCGTCTGTCTCAAAAACATAATAAAACAGTATACAGATAGACGTATGAGTAAATTAAGTTTATGTGCAAATAAACCGTTTTCGATAAGATTACCCGTCTACCATCCGTTCTTATTTGAAGATTTCAGAAAACAATAATAACATCCAAAAATATCTCTAAAATATCAAAACCTTGAAAAGTTGCTAGAAGTATCCTTGCAATCACGAATAAATAGGTATAATAACAGTAGAAATGTGCATACTTTTGATTATGCAAAGTAGTATAAGATATTATTTTTGTAAAACGTAAAAAAGGAAAACATTCTTGAAAACGTGCCGCATTATTTACTCACATTTTTGCAGTGTTTTGATTATCTTTCGGAGAAACAATTTTTATGATAATACATCATTTACTTTAATTACAGTATTTACTTGGGTTTTTTTAGCTTAAGTTCTCTATCTCTCTCTTTATTTAATGAACTTCTATCCATTTATTTATTATAGAGGATGTCCCAATAAATGAGTTCCTGAGTGATAAAAGATAGCCAACTATGGGAGTGAAAATAACAGCAAATTTCGTTTTCAAAAACCATCGGGTTAGGATCCGGATTCAGTAAATATAGCTACAAAATCAATTTGAAAAGATCTTATTACGAACTGGTACTCACTCTAAACAAACCAAACGGAATTAAACATTAATAAAGGAAGATGTAAACGTTTGAGGTGTAAGGTTTCGTAAAGCAATAAAGTTCTCGTTCGAAAATCGAAAGTACTGCCGTGGATGCGAATTTTAAACTTATTAGTTCACATCAGCACCCGATAGACGGTTTCGACAATTCAACAACAAAACCGAAATTGTTCTATAAAAGAAAGATGATTTAATATAAAGCTTTTGGCCGTACATCTAGTAATAGAAATTTTGGAAGTGCTTTTAGGGAACAAGTTCAAACGAAAGCATAATAATTGAACGAAAAGCATCAAGCAAAAGCACTAAATCATCTCTTTAATTACTTCTGCTAACTGTAAGAAGCAATTATCGGAAGCGTAATTAAACTACATAAATAACAATGCAATTATTACAGTTTTAATCATATACAATTTGGAAGTACTTTTATGGGACAATTTCAAAACAAATGAGATAAGATTTCAGCTCTCTACATTTAGGCTAACAATCGCGAAGTTTTTATATTTAAAAAACACATGCAACAGAACATTGCTCCAACCAATCCTTGACCCATTTTATATGGGAATTCCAAGATTTTTATTTAAAGCTGTAAGGCTTAACCGAAACAATTGCCAATTTCCAAATTATTTAAATTCATTTGTTGTACATTTTTAGTGTTTTTATGGTTTGCTCTTTTAATTACTAAAATGCTGCGCCAGTCGTCACCAAAACGAGTGCCATTTTATGTACCAGATATTAAATTATTAACTTACCATGTAGTAAAATGATTTTGACTATTTCAGTATGCTTGTGTCTTTGTTTGTTTGTTTATTTGTTTGTTTGCTACCATTTCACACCTTAACTATTCAACCGATCATCATGAAAATTTAAACACTTGTCCAACAGAAAGGGACATCCGGTGCCTTTTACCCAGAAAAGAGAATACTGTACTCGAGGGATAAAAAAATCAATATCATATGGTTGTCGATGATCTTTGACAAGTATTTAGGACATCAATACGAAGCTGTGGGTAAAACCTATCATGAAATTTTGTGTACACATTATCAGGGGACAAAATAATTAAAAAAAAAAAATTTCACTCCCAAAGGATAGAAAAATTAGCTTTATATGGTCGTCGACGCTCTTTAACACGTATCTACACTGTGAAAATTAAAAAAGAAAATCTACTGAAATATTAAAGCGATATTTACAATTTATCCCACTATCCCGTTGTTTGGTACGCGAAAATAATAAAAATTACAATTTGGACTCGAATTTGTAAAAATAAGATCCTAGCAGAAATAAATTTACTAGGTATTTATTAGTTGATATTACAAATTTAATTGTAATAATTAAGAAACTTGAATAATTTTTAAAGTAACATGTCAAAATTGAGATTATTACAAATTACCTAATAAATTCTACTGTTTCTACAGTAAATTCAGTCATTTACAATCGAAAATTGTAATTTTTGCGTTGTCATAAAAATTTAGTTTTCTCCATGTAGGGCATCAACCAGAGCAAAGCCGCAGATAAAGCCTAGTTTTCTATAATTAAATAAATCCTGCACAGGATTACTACATTTGAAAATAATAAAGGTAATTTCAACGTGTGGGACAATCTGTATTAGAATTGTGCAGTAAATAATGATAACGTAAACACTTTGATTAATCTAAGAAACAATTTGTGTAATTATATGCTTCAACAATACACTACAAATAGAACTACTGAGATGAAAAATTAACAGTTTTAAAAATGCTTTCCATACAGCTACCTCGATTGGGTTCCCTTGCCAAAACGTGTATTGATGAGGTAAGTTATGTTACTGTGACTTTCCGAGGTACAGACGAGTGTATGTTAACAACCACCAGGTTAGCTGTTATTAATTTTTGATGACAATTTCGGTCACATGTCGGTTAATGTTAACATGCACCACGACGACTTGGTTAATCTTAATTATTTTTATTATGGATGAAATTATGAATACTACTAATGATGGGCAGATATAAATGAAGTCACAAATTGTTGCAAAAAATACTTAATATCATCTTATTCATCGGAAAATGGAAAATGGCTATACAGCACTTAGAATTACGAAACATGCCACGGGCTCTACAGTTGCTTTTTTTTGTGATGTATTTTTCTATACTAATAAATTTTGATTCCAAAGCAACAATTTTACACAAAGAAATTTTTGTTGAAGAAGTACCTATATAGATATCAATTATTTTGATTCTCGCTTTTCGAACAAGCATTGGCATTCAGATAATTTATAAATCCTTGTATCTACAATTTACGGAATCGTCTTGGTGTATACTAACATTCGTCCGTATCTGCCCGATTCAAAAAGATTCATTAAACAATTTTGGATTTACACCACCAAAATTGACGAAAGCCAACCTAACAGACATTCACAGACACTAACGTATATTAATAACAGATAGTAGGTATATATGGCATTTTATTTTCAGTTGAAAGGTAATGGATTTGCTCTTCTGCAAAACTTTGTTAGTCGAGATGAATTAAGTGTATTGAAAAATGAAGTACAAAAATTGCTTGAAAATCTGCCCAAACCGAAAGATAGAGTCAAGTTTGATCCTACAACTCCTGAGCAGGTAGGTTATCACCATAGGTATATTAAAATATAGATATAGGTCAAATATCATTAAAGATAGTACAACTGTAGCGATAGATATAGAGGGGTAAAAGATTAGTATGTTTAAATTTACAGATGATATAGCAGTATTAGCTTTTAGCAAGGAGGTAGCTTTAAATAAAATTGAACCGCTATTGACAAAATAGAACTGTATGAAAATAAATAAAAGTAAAACAAAAATACTGATATGCAAGTGAAGAAGAAATAGTGAAAGAGCTTTCATAGGAGACGAAAAATTAGAAGTGGCTGATGTTAGGTATCTAGGAAGTCAGATAAGTCAGGACGGAAGGAGCAGTAGGGATATAAAGCAGAGGATAGCGCAGGGTCGTTTCGCCTTCAATAAAAAGCAGTCACTTCTATGTTCGTGAACGATTAATTTAGAAATTCGAAAAATATTGTTAAAGGTGTATATTTGGAGCACGGCGTTGTACCGGTGAAAAATTGAATAAGGGAAAAATAAGCGCAGCTCAACGGAATGTTTGACCTTCTTTTCGTCAAAACATATCTTAAGGGTCTACTCGTTTGCCTTATAAAAAGTTTATTACCTGGTTTCTATTTCTTATCTGTATTATTTTTAGAATATTTTTTCTGATTATTTATTTGTTTTTAGTAAAATGTTTACTGTGATTTGAATAATATTTAGTGACCCACATACCCAAATTCAGTTCTGCACAGTAAATATTTTGTCTTTTGTTTTTATATAGGTACATATATATATATCTAGGTCTATGATAACAATAACAACCAAGAATATATCTCTATTTATAAAAGTTTCGATATTAATTAGGTATATTTTTATTTTTCAGCAACAAGTGCGATTTAACAGTTGCAATGAAATAGACTATTTCTTTAAGCCCAACGCTTTAGGATACAACGGAGAACTCCTTATGAAACCTGATGTAGGAATAAAAATTATTGGTTACTGTTTACATAAAAATAAAGTATTGAGGGAACAGATTTTCAATAGTAAAGTGAGGAATATTTTCAAAGAAATCGGCTACGAAAACCCCGTTGTTGTACAAAGTCTATTGCACTTTACTGGAAAAAGCCCTGCTGGTAAATATTATCTATTTATATATTAATATTATTATGAAAATTAAGTTTTACATGCGCACACGTTCACCTTGTGAACACGGTTTTTAAATCAATCTAGAAACAGTAAACAATATCACTCTTTACAACGATCAAGTATGTGTTGCCTACACATTTGTAGGAAAGGTATTTAGTTGTTATTATTTTGTTATAAATAAAAAAGACCAAAACTCCATTCAACAAAAAGAAACTAATGGGAAATTTTAAAATTAAAAATCTATGCAGCTTTTAGTTAAAGGTATAGTAGCCTCTAAGAAATAAGAGAATTGACTCTCAAAGTATCTTTCCTAACTTTAGAATATCTGCTTTACACTTATTATAACAACCGTACCGCAGGAGACCTCTAGGTCGTCTAGGATGTCGAATAGGTGAATGAAACGACAGGTCTGGACTTGACTAAATTCAAGTGTTTAAATTGTATCTTCTAAGTTTTCAAAACACATGAAAAATTGTTAACTGTAAAGTTAAAATGAGTTTCAATTTGAAATAACTTCATTTATGCATTAATCCGCGCATGACGATCTTCCTGACGTACGATTTTGAGTTATGTGAAATATAAAATTATATAACTTCATAACTTCATCAGAGTCTGCATTTACAATATTGCCTGAAATGTACCCATTATATACACTTTCATATATGTAATCTTTCCTTCATGAAAAAAATAAAAAAGTGTTCATCATTATAAGGTCTTCAGTCCTAAGACTGGTTGGAAACGCACCTCCACTCCTTCCTATCCTGAGCTAATCCTCGCATTTCCCTAAAACTAGAACATCCCACATTCTTAACAATTTATGAATTGAAATCTAATCTAGCTCTACCTCTACTCCTCTTAACTCCTATTTTTGCTTCTACTATGTTGCTGACTAGACCTTCATGCCTGAGAAGGTGTCCTACCAACCTATCTCGCCTATTTTTTATTGACTTCCATAGAGCCCTCTGTTCTCCTATTCTTTCCAATACCTCTTCATTTCTAACCTTTTCCATCCACGGTATCCTCATCATTCGCCTGTAACACCACATTTCAAACGCTTCCAACCTTTTCTTTTCCGTCGCCCCCACTGTCCATGTTTCGCACTCGTACACCACCGCGCTCCAAACATACACCTTTAACAATATTTTTCGAATTTCTAAATTAACCGTCCACGAGCATAGAAATGACTTTTTTTTTATTGAAGGCGACTCGACCCTGCGCTATCCTTTAATTTATATCTCTAGTGCTCCTTCCATCCTGACGTATCTAACTTCCTAGATACCTAAAATCAGCCAGTTCTTCAAATCTTTCGCTGAGCATTTTTTGATAATCGTCATTTGAGGCCATTTTTCGTCTCTATCTTTATAAGATACAAGCGTATTAAAATAAGCATTTACTTGTTCTAGCTCCTGTTCACCAGGATACAACTTACATGATATGTGACCCAGCAAAAATTGTAGGGCTATTTGTAGCCCTCGATGATACCGATACAGGTAATGGTTGTCCATGGTTTTTGAGCGGATCTCACAAAACCGGACCTCAAAGACTTATGAAAAGAAATCCAAAAAGTGATAAAAAAGATGACATTATGTTCGATAAACCTCCAATAAATATTAATACAGAAAATTTCGAACCAGTTCAATGCGCAGCAGGTAATAAATAATGATAGATGTGTAACCCAACCCAACCTAACCTATCCAATCAATTCACGAACTTTTACTACAATAGAACTGAGTGAATGCTCAACTAGGAATTCATCTGTAAAATTAATAAACTACAACTTGGCAATTTTGGGCAATTATCTAGATTATTGTAGTTTTAATTATTTTATTATTTCTGTACCCTTAACAATGTGTGTACAAAATTTTAAGGTTTTACTCGCGGCTTTCTCGCGTTAATGTCCTAAATATATATTAAAGAAAATCACCGACTACGTAAAACTAATTCTTTCTGTTCCTCGGAAACAGTTTTTTTTTTGATAACTGGTACCCCGTGTTCTTTTCTGTACCCCTGACATTGTGTGTACAAAACTTCATCCCATATTTACACCCCCTGCTTCCCTCGCGTTGAAGTTGTACATACGTTTGAAACTTCATCGACGACCACGTAAAACTAATTCTTTCTATCCCTCGGAAACAGTATTTTTTCTAGATAAAAGGTACCCTATGTCCTTTTCTGTATCCATGACAATAAGTGTACAAAATTTTATGATAATCGATTGAGCAGTCAACGCGTGAAATGGTATCAAACAAACAAACTCACATTCGCATTTATATATAATATTAGTTAGGATATCGTATTTAGGTTTAGTGACACCTAAAAAATAAAAAACAATTTCAGAACGATTAAATACAGATATTTTTATCTGACGATGAGTAGTCACGACCAGCCACCCCATTGAGGAGGGGTAAAAGATTAGTATGTTTAAATTTACAGATGATATAGCAGTATTAGCTTTTAGCAAGGAGGTAGCTTTAAATAAAATTGAACCGCTATAGAGGATGTCCCAATAAATGAGTTCCTGAGTGATAAAAGATAGCCAACTATGGGAGTGAAAATAACAGCAAATTTCGTTTTCAAAAACCATCGGGTTANATCATAAAAACAAATGTAAATCTATTCACTTTTATAAACGCTTATTTTATTTAAAAGTAATCAGTAATTAATAGAAATAAATTATATGTTTCAAACACAAATGATGCAATTCTTTTTCTAATTTTTCGTACATTTTAGGTGTACTGTCGAAGAAAAAATTACTTTGACCATTTGGACGTTTGAATTTTCAAATACCAGTTGTAAGAAGCAGTATTGAAATATCAACCAATTAGAAATACTTTTTGAATATTTCAATTAATCCACACATATTTCACAAATCCCAGCATTTTAAATAGATTTAGCTTAATTATTTGTCAATTAGCCGTACACTTAAGTATTTACGCCTTTTCTCACAGGTTATCAACGATTTAAAAGACCGTCTCTCCCGTCACAGACCATTTATTCCACCCCTAGAAGGCGTTCAACATCAATATGGGATCAACACAAATCTACTTAACAAAATTGTGGAATATTGGAAAAACGAATACAACTGGAAGGAACGCGAAACATTGCTGAACAAATATCCCCATTTCAAAACCAAAATCCAGGGACTCGATATACATTTTATTCATGTAAAACCAACTACCGCCGTATCTGAAGACATTCAAGTGCTTCCGATTCTACTCCTTCACGGATGGCCGGGATCTGTTAGGGAATTTTACAATCTCATTCCACTATTAACAACACCAAGAGAAGACCAGAAATTTGTCTTCGAAGTTATTGTTCCATCTTTACCAGGTAATTATTAAAAATACACAGAAAATGGTTTCGAAATATATTATTCTCCCGAAAGTTTCTATTCTTTTGGTCCCTGATATATTTGGATGCAGAGGAAGTCCAGGAGACAATTGCAAAATTAGTTTCTCTGGTACAAACTACTGAATTTTTTACACTTTCTAATCTGGTATCAGTTATTGAGTAATGGTTATGCTTTTTTTTTAAATTTAACCAAAGTAATTTCCATATCGATCTTATTTTATCTCATCAGCACGCCATAAACAATGTCGATAAATCACCAATCAAACCGACGATACTCAAAAAAACACTTTTGGATGTTTCATTCCCACCAGCCACTAATGCTGGTGGGCGGGCAGCCCTCCGGACTATGACATAAGGTAAGGCGGAAAGCCCTGTTCAGCCTGCCTTCAGGAATCGTAGGAATGAGTGGATAGTAATTACTGCCCCAACATTTACCTAAGTGATCCAAGGAAATCACAGAAAAACTTGGACCAAGGCAGACAGACCCCGAATCGAATCAGCGTCCTCCCGAATGCTAAGGAATGATCTAAACCTAGGCTATGCCGCTTGGTGGGATGCTCCATATAAGCCTGTTTATATATTGCTGATGCTGGCAGTATCGTCATCTACTGACATTTGCCGCTAACTGAAGTATTCAAAACATGTATATGTATAATCTGACCTAATTCTAAATGCTCTCAGATCAAATGTTCATTCCCCTTATGCCGTTTTCGATCTCTCCTCAGTTTCTTAGGTAAGTAACAATCATGTTACTTGTTCATCGAGGGGAATAATCACGGCTCTAGATTTAGACAAAGTAAGACCGCATTATTTTGCACCAGTCAAAGCGTCTTAGCTGATGTGAAGCTGAATGCTTGCTACTTCAAATTTTACGATTTTACGTTATATATATCGGATTTGTTAATATTCACATTGAGCCAGTACATGGACCAGAGCTTTCAATACATGAGCCCGTAAAGGCTATCCCTTAGTAACGTCCCTGCCTGGTGCAAAGTCTCCATTGGTGTTTTCTCTTTGAAGAAACAAATTATTTTTGCCCTGTAGTGGCTTTGATTCTGCACGTACTGACATAGAAAGAATGGAAACCGAAGAGGCTCTCGAAGCATCTGTACCTAAGTCTTAAAATATGTCTATACTTTTGGTCATATGGACACACATACATACTTTTCTGTTTTTGTATAGTCATACATATGTAGCTTTCATTTGAAATCACCCACGACCTTACACACATGAAACTTGTCTGCAAGAATTCGAACATTTTCACTTAAAAAAATTACAGAGCCTAATCCTAAATTTTTCTTTGAAGGATATGGATTCTCAGATGCGGCTGTAAGACCAGGTTTAGGACCCCCTCAGGTAGCTGTCATCTTTAAGAACCTCATGGTACGTCTGGGGTTCGAAAAGTTTTACGTGCAAGGTGGAGATTGGGGTGCCATTATTACTAGTAACATAGCCGCCATGTTTCCCCAAAACGTGTTGGGACTTCATTGTAACATGCCATATGCTAGAACGCCTTGGGCAACCATAAAACAAATCCTAGGGAGCTTCTACCCCTCTTGGGTTGTCGATAAACCAAATCAACACAGAGTATACCCTTTAAAAACATTTTTTGGAAATTTTATACTTGAAACTGGATATATGCACCTGCAAGCTACGAAACCTGACACAATTGGTAAGATTAACTTTAATTATCTTTATTTATTTAAAGAGTACATTACAAAGCCAACCATCACGAAATAGTCTATAATAACTATTAAGGAAATTATTATTATTATTACTATTATATTCCTTAACTATGTTAAGGAAGACTTTTATTGAAATAACAATAACCTTTGCCCTCTCGATAATTATTTTCCTTGTAACTATTACATACTTGGTAAGGACCATTATAAACATCTTCGTTTATTTGTTTTTATTTTTAGTAAACAATTTTTATAAAACACTATTTTACTAACATATGTTTCTCATCACTGTAGGAACCGCCTTAAATGATACTCCAGTTGGTTTGGCAGCATATATCTTAGAAAAGTTTATATCTTGGACTGATCATTCTTTGATTGGGAAGGAAGATGGTGGCTTAGAAAGGAAATTTAAATTGGACGATCTATTGGATAATGTCATGATTTATTGGGTAACTGAGTCAATTACCACATCAGTATGTTTATACGCAGAGAACTTCTCTAAAGAGAATAGAACCTTACAGTTAGAAGGGTATGTATCGATAAAAAATAAATATTTATCTATCGAATTTACTGGCATATTAATCAATCCTTTACAATTTTTTCACTTCCCTAGACAAAAATATTCAGTCTCTCTCAAGTTTCTCAGAGTCTTTCAGCGTCTTTGAGTGCGTCTCTCACAGTCTTTTACAGTCTCTCAGTTATTTCCTAGGTGTTTTTATGGATCTCTTACAACCTCTGTATGAAACACTCGAACAATAAAATTGTTAATTCAGATATTCGAGGCTCTCACAGAGAGACTAAGTGAATAAAACTGAAAAATTGAGAGACTGGAGTCTCTCGTAGAAAGAGTGGGATCTCTGAAATATGTTGAACTTAAAAAATTTTAACCATGTCTATCGAGACACCACTTATTGAGAGCTTCGAGTGTCTTGTTCAGAGATTCAAGTCTCTCGTTCAGAGACGCTAAACAGTTTTTTTGACAGTCTCTCTCAGCGACACCAGAGAGACTCGATGAGAGACGGAGACTCGAGTCTCGCTTTCAGAGACTCTGAGAGACTGAACATTTTTATCTCGG
>NW_020439016.1:487263-492237 GCF_000699045.2 Agrilus planipennis | reverse complement strand
TTTTTTTGACAGTCTCTCTCAGCGACACCGGAGTGATTCGATTCAGAGACTGAGAGACTGAACATTTTTATCTCTGGTTTTTCAAATGAAAAAATTACATATAAGTAATTAAAAATTGAATCATTAAGTAATTTTCCTTCGTTACTCATTTGTTTTATTATTTTATTAAAGGAATATAAATACAGAAATAATAATTCATAAATGAACATATCTTTTAAAAGATTCGTTTCATTTTCGTACTGTTGTAAATGAAGAAATACTAATATATTAATTCGTCTCATAAAATTTAATCAAAATCACGGATTTTTTAAATAAAAAACAGTTAATTCACTATTCTCTTTTTCACATTTTCTATTGCTTGATAAATTTTCCCTTTTAGTGTCCCTATTGAGGTACCAACAGCGTTAGCATTATTTAAAAATGAATTTTATTATACTCCACCAAGTTAAAATTTTTAAATTCGTGGAAATTGAAATTAAAATAATCCATCATTAAATTCTTTCGTCAGCAGAAAAGAATTTTGCAAGGTCAAGGTGAAATGTTCTATAAACGTTTATTTTATTAAAAAAAAAAATGTAAATAATCCATCATATCCAAATTAATTTTATTAATGTTGTTAAGCATAAATTTCGTTTAAATTTTATACCAATTGTTCAGTTCAACTTTATTTTTTCAATTTTTGTATTTTACGGATCTTTTATGAACTAAAAAGAAAAAGTTGAATAACAGACACAGTATCAATACATTCAATTTTTTGAATCATCAATTCAATTTTAATTACAACGTTGTAATTCAAAGACAAAAGCACCTATATTATTTTTTGAGGCCTAATTAAACGAAAAAAAAAAGGAAAAGAACGGTAATACTTCGTTTTATATTTCTTGGGACTTTTTCAAGGCGCAATCAACTATTAATGTGTATTGTGAGTAAATGTTTCATGGGTAATTAACAAAGTTGTTTAATATTTCCCGTTTGCCTCATAAACACAGCACAAATTTTACTACGTTCGTGTTGTCCTTGCCTATCGTAACCTTTATGATTCTAAACAATCAATTAAAGTAAATAATAAAATTATTTTTTATTTTCTTCTTTAAATTTTGCAACGTTCCCCCACTACTACGAAGCTTTTCCTACCCTTTCCTTCTGCTTCGCCCTCCAACCCTCCTGACTCCGCTAGGATCTCAATGTAAACTAAATCCAAGACTCTATATTTGTTCAAATTTATAATAAACGTGTTTGTATACATAGGTAAGTATAGACATACATCAAATTTTAAATAAACAAAAATTTTTCTGAATACGACCCTGTCCCACCAACTTATAAATAATGAACGATGCCTTATATCAGAGCCGGGCAAACTCTGCTCTTTTGACTCCCGAGTGCTCCTCAAGGTTAACCAAGTAGCTCCTCATTGATCCTGCGAGGGCAAACTCGGCTCTTTTGACTCCCGAGTGCTCCTCAAGGTTAACCAAGTAGCTCCTCATTGATCCTGCGAGTGTTGTGAGATGATTGTTTCCTTTTCTTATCACTTCCATTTCATAGGTGAGTTCCCTCTTCCATAGGCAAACCCAATAGCTTTGCGAACGTAGTAACGAAAATTTTCGTAGGTATTATTTAAGTTGCGAGAGTGGCTTCACTCGTTTACAGGATGAAGACAAAACAAAATTATTCATTACTGCTTACTCTCTCGTACTCATCGAAGGGTATGGAGTGACCCAAACTAACCTCATGTAGCGGCTCCTGCGAAGTTAAAGTTTGACCGGCTCTGCCTTATATAATGGGCTCCAAAGTGCGGCAAGCAAGATACAAAACACACGAAACCACAGTAACAAGTATCATTTATTGGCGTAACCTTGAGTATGTGAATTTAAATCATGATTTGCTATTTTAAATTTGCAATTCATTGTTTTTGTTAAGAATCCGAAAATATTAATACATTTTATCGGATTAATAAGTAATTTTTTTGTTAAATAAAAAAGTGAAAAGTGAATCAAAAATGGGTTTCGTACGAAAATTAGTGTTCATAATTTCCTCGATTTTCGTGTTATTTTCGGCAAAGGTAATAAAGGATCTTTTCGATGTTCCCCCTGTACCTCAACTAGAAGAACGTTGGTGGGGCGCGGGATCTCCAAAAGAAAGTAATGAAGCGATAGTGCCGTTTAAAATTGATATACCACAAAAGGTAAATTTTATTTGTAAAATATTGTACCAAATTTTCTGGTATTTATTATAACCGGCTTTCTTTATAAGCAACTTATTTTATATACCAATACACTACACAGGGTGTTCCACCTAAAGCGGTTTCTCCCATAACTCTGTTATTATACTTTTGATAACAAAAATGTTTTTATAAAACCGGTCATACAGAGTGTTCCATTTCTTCTGACCGCTACCTAACTTAATTATTTTAAATGGAATACCCTGTATATTTTTACACAGTTGGTTTCTTTGTTTAATTTTAGGTAGACATTCTTAACAGTTCTCTATACTTATCTAATTTTTGAGATATTTAAGTGTTTTTGAAAAAAAGCACGATTTCAACTGTTTGAATGAGACTAAATAGCATTTAAACCATAAAAACTAAGAACCTACGTTTAGACAGTTCGTTTCAGAACAAATTACCCTATCATTTTTGCTGAGGGTAAAATGCATTCAGAGACAGAAATATCGAAAACTTCCTTTTAACAATGTTATAAAACGAATAACATTATAAAAATTATCGGATTTTGTTTTTCACCATAATTATTATTATTAGGTATTTTATCGGTGAAAATAAGAAAACTTCTTGGAAGGGCTTTTCATCGAGCAGTTTATCAAACTTCTTCAGGGACGCAACCATCATTGGTTTTCTGTACCCATTACATACCAATATTTCTTATTTGGAATATTTTAGTTCACTAAATTGATACTATTACAAAAGTAGTTTTATTATGTTATAAAATTCTTTATTTTATTGATCACTTAGATATTGGACGATTTACAATTGCGTTTAAAAAATCATAGACCATTCGTCCCACCATTAGAAGGAGTTCAACAGCAGTATGGAATAAATACAAATCTTCTCATTGAAATTGTAGACTTTTGGATAAACAAGTACAACTGGCGAGAACGCGAAAAGTTTCTGAACAAGTTTCCGCAGTTCAAAACTGAAATACAAGGACTCAATATACATTTCATTCATGTCAAACCATCATCTTCATTACCAAAAAATATACGGGTCTTGCCAATAATATTATTTCACGGGTGGCCAGGATCCGTCAGAGAATTTTATGATGTAATTCCTCTTCTAACAAAGCCACAAAGTGGAAGAGACTTTGTTTTTGAAGTTATTGTTCCATCTTTACCAGGGTACGGTTTCTCCGACGGTGCATCGAAACCAGGATTTGGGCAGGCCCAAATGGCGCAAATATTTAATAAATTGATGCATCGATTAGGTCACAAAAGGTACTACATCCAAGGAGGCAATTGGGGTGCTGTTATTGTTAGCATCATGGGCGTATTGTACCCGGAAAACATACTAGGACTGCACTCTAATGCGTGCAGTGCAACAAACACTGCAATAACAACAATACAGTTGCTAATAGGAAGCGTTTTTCCTTCTTTAATAATTGAAGATGACAACGAGAAATTGGTATACCCCTTGGCCGAAACGTTTTGGTTTATGCTAACAGAATCAGGGTATTTGCATATTCAGTCTACCAAACCAGATACCGTTGGTAAGTCGATTCAAAAATTGTTCTGTTGCAACCTTTAGTCAAGCAGATCAAATACCGGAGAAGTAACTTAAACAGTCCGTTGAGAGATGTGCGATTGTGCATCAATTTCTTTCTTATCTGTACGCGTCATACGTCAAATCGTATGCGCACTACCTTACTACGCAACGAACCATCGAGCAGAATTTATTGACGCTCTTACGCGGCGCACAAAGCGATACGAAACCCGATGTAGTTTAGGCTCCTGTCTCTAATCTTCTTGACTTTAATATTGCTTCAATTTATAAGTTATTTTGGATAGCCTGAGAAATTCTAATTGAAAAGTTCGTAGAAGGTAGCAAATTTAGATTCAAATACTCAAAGATAATAGGATTTTTATAAAATATAGGGTATCCTTAATTTATAATGATGAAAACAAACAACTATTTTAGGAGTTGGTCTAAATGATTCCCCGGTCGGTTTAGCCGCTTACATTATTGAAAAGTTCTCAACGTGGACCAACAAAAATTGGAGAGATAAAGAAGATGGAGGTCTTCAGCAAAAATTTACGTACACTGATTTGCTTGATAACGTCATGATATACTGGGTGACCGGAAGTATAACGACATCAGTGAGGCTTTACTCCGAAAATTTCAACAAACAGCAAACGTCTCTAAATTTAGACAGGCAAGTATTTAATCTAACAGATAATAAGTAATAGCCCAAAAAGTTTGCAATAAATTAATTGGTTTGCAAACTATCATAGTTTTAAGAATTGATTGAAATACTGAAAATAAACTAGATATTATAAAATCGTTGTCGCATTTATTATACCTAGTGTTTAGGGATGTCATATATTTTTTATTATTTTAGCATTCCTGTAACAGTACCAGCAGCTTGTGCAAAGTTCAAAAACGACCTAATTAATCTTCCAAATAAGGTCTTAAGGTCAAAATATGTAAATTTAGTGCAATTAAATTACTACAATGATGGAGGCAATTTTGCAGCTTTCGAACTACCTCAAATTTTAGCAAATGATGTGTGGGCCGCAGTTACCAAATTCGAAGAAATCAACAAGGGAACAAATACAAACAAAACATAACCTTTTATACATATTTTTATACGCAATCTTTGAAAATAAAATATTATAAATATAAGCAACGAAGTAGATTATTTTCTTGAAATTAGATTACGTAATAATACTCCATAATAAAAAAGGAACATATAGATTTGTGAAAACAAATTATTAGTAATGTAATAAGCGTCGAAAATATAATAATTT
>NW_020439016.1:478308-486787 GCF_000699045.2 Agrilus planipennis | reverse complement strand
TAAAATTATTATTATTATTAGGTATTTTATCGGTGAAAATCAGAAAACTTCTTGAAAGGGCTTTTCATCGAGTAATTTATCCAACTTCTTCAGGAACGGAACCATCATCGGTTTTCTATACCCATTACATACCAATGTTTCTTATTTGGAATATTTTAGTTCACTAAATTGATACTATTACAAAAGTAGTTTTATTATGTTATTAATATACCTATGCCAAAGACATGAAAAGAAATCCAAAAAGTGATAAAAAAGATGACATTATGTTCGATAAACCTCCAATAAATATTAATACAGAAAATTTCGAACCAGTTCAATGCGCAGCAGGTAATAAATAATGATAGATGTGTAACCCAACCCAACCTAACCTATCCAATCAATTCACGAACTTTTACTATAATAGAACTGAGTGAATGCCGAACTAGGAATTCATAAACTACAACTTACATCCATGAACACAGGGCAATTACCTACACTATTGTAGTTTTAATTATTTATTACTACTAAAAGAATCCTAAATGTTCAAGCAAAAGTTAGTATGTAATGTTGGTTATTTAATTTTTTTTTATAGAAACGGTTAGTAACCGTTAAATGTTGATAAGACACAATAGCAAAAGTATTGATACCTACATACTATTCAACTCTTAACATTAAATTGGGCTAAGACTTAAACAATAACACAATGGAACAAATGCTTTAATTTATTATTGCAATTATTCATAAAATCAACAGTGATGATTTATCACACACTTCGCTCGCGTTGAAATCCTAAATACGTGTCAAAAATCATCAACGATCACATAAAACTAATGATTATATCTCTGAAGAACTGCTGTTTTCTTTTTAGATAAACCTTGTATCTTTTTCTGTACCCTTAACAATGTATATACAAAATTTCATGACAGGTTTTACCCGCGGCTTCGCTCGCATTAATGTTCTAAATTCGTTTCAAAGTTCATCGACAACCACATAAAACTAATTCTTCCTGTCCCTCGGAAACAGTATTTTTTTCTGGATAAAAAGTACCCTATGTCCTTTTCTGTACCCCTGATAATGAGTGTACAAAATTTTATGATGATCGATTGAGCAGTTAATGAGTGAAATGATAGCAAACAAACAAAATCACATTCGCATTTGTATATATAAAATATTAGTTAGGATATCGTATTTAGGTAGGCAGGAATTTTTAAAAATTTAGTGACACTTAAAAAATAAAAAACAATTTCAGAACGATTAAATACAGATATTTTTATCTGACGATGAGTAGTCACGACCAGCCACCCCATTGAGTTTAACGAACTTACTTAAGTCCTATCAGTGACATATCGAAATTAATCTTCCATTTACCTTTTGTAAATGTCTTTATCTACATTCACCGTTACAGTATGTAAAAATAATGTGTATTTTAGGAGATGCCATCCTCTTCGATGGTAACACATATCACTTCAGTGGTGAAAATAAATCAGATAAACGCAGAGATGCTTTTATATTTCAAGTAATGGAGTCGAAAAATGTTAAATGGTCCCCTGATAACTGGGCTCAACCTATTAACGGTTTTGAAAGGCTTTATGACTCTTGAAATACTTTAAACTGTATCGCTTTGATAATATACTATATTTTTCATATTGTATATATATGTATAAATATACACACATTTATATTTATTAATTATCTATTTTAGATATCAGGAATAAAATAAATAATAATAATCTGTAGTTGAAGGAGATATATTTCGTAATGGATTTCGTAGACAAGATGTGTTGGTAGGACACCTTCTCAGGCATGAAGGTCTAGTCAGAGACATATTAGAGACAGAAACAGGAGTTTAGAGGAGTAGAGGGTGACCTAGATTAGATTACTCTTCGCAAATAGTTAAGGATGTGGGTTGTTCTAGTTTTAGGGAAATGCGAAGTTTAGCTCAGGATAGGAAAGAGTGGAGGTACGTGTCCAACCAGTCTTAGGACTGATGACCTTATGATGATGATGATGGAAGCTAATACTATCATATCATCCGCAAATCTAGGCATGCTAATATTTTATCCTTGTATATTTATTCCTCAAGCTACCCTATGACAATGTACATTTCTGTCTAACTCTTTTCCTAGCATTTACTTCTCTCAAATGTTCCTCAGATTCTGTAAGTAACTGTTGCATTTTCTACAAACTATATCTATATCGTCCTTCTATCCCTATATCTCATCCCTGTATCCTTAAGTACCCAGCATTTTTGCTAATATCCACAATCCACAGATAATCTTCTACTTTTTCCAAAACCCACCGAAAAATACATACCTAAGTGTATACCTATGTATTTTTCAAATCAAAAAATTTGAGATTTTCCTCTCATATAGGATTTTTTTAAAATACTACAATTGCTTGTTTATATTATGTGGGTACTGCTTTAATGTACCTAACAAAATACTATATATTAATACAATTTATTGTTATTCCGAATGTCCTTAAGAGATCAGGTAGGGGTGGTTCTTATGGGCACGCAGGTTTAGTGTATTAAGAGTAAGGTTTCGCTTCCTAGCCTAGGAGTGGTACAATCCTACATTTTGTACGTGTAGTTTTACATTAATATAGCGTTTTGGGTAGTATGCAAATTAAAATCTGCACGTTTGATCACATATACAAAAAAAACTGACTACGTCCCTGGACACGCCTTTTTGATAAAAAAATAGAACTCATCGCGATATTTGTCATCAAAATTGTGTATGAAAAATGCCAGACATATATATAAATATAAGCGCAAATATTTTATTGAAATTGTAAGGCCGCAGAGCCGGAGAGCCACAGACACATCGTCAGTCAAGTAAGCGCTGTATTGTTGGAACAGTTATCTGAATTCGTTCTTATCAGCACTAAACAATAAAGACTCGCACAGAAATAATTTAAAATACTTAAAATCCTATACATAATTGACGGTCTGACTGTGACTCTAAAACGATAGAAAAATGTGTTTGTGTTTACTTGTAGTTTTAGCCGGTGTCTTAACATTTCTTGTGTTTAAAATAAAAAAGGCGTTGTTCACTTATCCTCCCAAACCAGTTCTTCCTGATACCTGGTGGGGACCTGGTTCATCACCTGAAACAGAGGATACAGAAATTAGGCCCTTCAAAATCCAAGTATCAGACCAGGTAATAATTATCCAAAATTTTGTTTGAATCATATCGTATTAGTTAATGTAGGCAGCTACAAAATACGCACAATAGCAAGATAATCTATTTTTACATTACTTGCTAAAGTTTATCAGACCTTTAATAGCGTACTCCATCTCGTTCACTCAATTGTTGGATGCAGTTTCATTAAAATGTCAAAATTACAATTGTTTATTATAGTGTATATTGTTACGTTGCGATTACATTAAATTGATTGAATCATGAACAAATACCTAAACACTGTTTATCATTATATTCAATTTTTCGACCTTGAAACTGTTTTGTATAGAATATAGATCGGATTTAATTTGTTAAAAATTATTTTACATAAGCACATGTATATTCCATTAAAACCCTATAGTTTATAGTCTATAATGTCGCTTACGATTATATAAGAATCAAATATCAATGGATANTTAAATTTTGCAACGTTCCCCCACTACTACGAAGCTTTTCCTACCCTTTCCTTCTGCTTCGCCCTCCAACCCTCCTGACTCCGCTAGGATCTCGATGTAAACTAAATCCAAGCCTCTATATTTGTTCAAATTTATAATAAACGTGTTTATATAGTTAGGTATGTATAGACATACGACATCTAATTTTAAATAAACCAAAATTTTTCTGAATACGATCCTGTCCCATCAACTGATAAATAATGAACGATGCCTTGTATAATAGGCTCCAAAGTGCCGCAAGCAAGATACAAAACACACGAAACCACAGTAACAAGTATCATTTATTGGCGTAACCTTGAGTATGTGAATTTAAAGCATGATTCGCTATTTTAAATTTGCAATTCATTGTTTTTGTTAAGAATCCGAAAATATTAATACATTTTATCGGATAAATAAGTAATTTTTTTGTTAAATAAAATAGTGAAAAGTGAAAAGTGAATCAAAAATGGGTTTCGTAGGAAAATTAGTGTTCATAATTTCCTCGATTTTCGTGTTATTTTCGGCAAAGGTAATAAAGGATCTTTTCGATGTTCCTCCTGTACCTCAACTAGAAAACCTTTGCCCTCTCGATAATTATTTTCCTTGTAACTATTACATACTTGGTAAGGACCATTATAAACATCTTCGTTTATTTGTTTTTATTTTTAGTAAACAATTTTTATAAAACACTATTTTACTAACATATGTTTCTCATCACTGTAGGAACCGCCTTAAATGATACTCCAGTTGGTTTGGCAGCATATATCTTAGAAAAGTTTATATCTTGGACTGATCATTCTTTGATTGGGAAGGAAGATGGTGGCTTAGAAAGGAAATTTAAATTGGACGATCTATTGGATAATGTCATGATTTATTGGGTAACTGAGTCAATTACCACATCAGTATGTTTATACGCAGAGAACTTCTCTAAAGAGAATAGAACCTTACAGTTAGAAGGGTATGTATCGATAAAAAATAAATATTTATCTATCGAATTTACTGGCATATTAATCAATCCTTTACAATTTTTTCACTTCCCTAGACAAAAATATTCAGTCTCTCTCAAGTTTCTCAGAGTCTTTCAGCGTCTTTGAGTGCGTCTCTCACAGTCTTTTACAGTCTCTCAGTTATTTCCTAGGTGTTTTTATGGATCTCTTACAACCTCTGTATGAAACACTCGAACAATAAAATTGTTAATTCAGATATTCGAGGCTCTCACAGAGAGACTAAGTGAATAAAACTGAAAAATTGAGAGACTCGAGCCTCTCGTAGAAAGAGTGGGATCTCTGAAATATGTTGAACTTNACTTAGTTATTTTAAATGGAATACCCTGTATATTTTTACACAGTTGGTTTCTTTGTTTAATTTTAGGTAGACATTCTTAACAGTTCTCTATACTTATCTAATTTTTGAGATATTTAAGTGTTTTTGAAAAAAAGCACGATTTCAACTGTTTGAATGAGACTAAATAGCATTTAAACCATAAAAACTAAGAACCTACGTTTAGACAGTTCGTTTCAGAACAAATTACCCTATCATTTTTGCTGAGGGTAAAATGCATTCAGAGACAGAAATATCGAAAACTTCCTTTTAACAATGTTATAAAACGAATAACATTATAAAAATTATCGGATTTTGTTTTTCACCATAATTATTATTATTAGGTATTTTATCGGTGAAAATAAGAAAACTTCTTGGAAGGGCTTTTCATCGAGCAGTTTATCAAACTTCTTCAGGGACGCAACCATCATTGGTTTTCTGTACCCATTACATACCAATATTTCTTATTTGGAATATTTTAGTTCACTAAATTGATACTATTACAAAAGTAGTTTTATTATGTTATAAAATTGTTTATTTTATTGATCACTTAGATATTGGACGATTTACAATTGCGTTTAAAAAATCATAGACCATTCGTCCCACCATTAGAAGGAGTTCAACAGCATTACGGAATGAACACAGGTCTTCTCAGTGAAATTGTAGACTTTTGGATAAACAAGTACAACTGGCGAGAACGCGAAAAGTTTCTGAACAAGTTTCCGCAATTCAAAACTGAAATACAAGGACTCAATATACATTTCATTCACGTCAAACCATCATCTTCATTGCCAAAAAATGTACGGGTCTTGCCAATAATATTATTTCACGGGTGGCCAGGATCCGTCAGAGAATTTTATGATGTAATTCCTCTTCTAACAAAGCCACAAAGTGGAAGAGACTTTGTTTTTGAAGTTATTGTTCCATCTTTACCAGGATACGGTTTCTCCGACGCTGCATCGAAACCAGGATTTGGGCCGGCCCAAATGACGCAAATATTTAATAAATTGATGAATCGATTGGGTCACAAAAAGTACTACATCCAAGGAGGCGATTGGGGCGCTCTAATTGTTAGCATCATGGGCGTATTGTACCCAGAAAACGTACTAGGTCTACACTCTAATGCGTGCAGTTTTGTAAACAGTGCAATAACAAGAATACAGTTGCTAATAGGAAGCGTTTTTCCTTCTTTAATAATTGAAGATGACCACGAGAAATCAATATACCCCTTGTCCGAAACGTTTTCGTTTATGCTAACAGAATCAGGATATTTGCATATCCAGTCTACCAAACCAGATACCGTTGGTAAGTCGATTCAAAAATTGTTGTTACAATCTTTAGTCAAGAAGATAGAATACAGGAGAAATAACTTAAACAGTCCGTTGAAAGATGTGCGACTGCGCATCAATTTGTTTCTTGCCTGTATACATCATACGTCAAATCGGATGCGCACTACCATACTACGCAACGAACCATCGAGCAGAATTTATTGACGCTCTTACGCGGCGTGCAAAACGATACGAAACCCGATGTAGTTTAGGCTCCTGTCTCTAGTCTTCTTGACTTTAATATTCAAATACCCAAAGATAATAGGATTTTTATAAAATCTAGACTATGTTTTGTCTATACAGATCTATGATATCAACTTCACTTCAATATTATTCTAGATTGATTAAAATTTACAATGAAGAATACTTCGCGCGGTGCAACGGTTCGGTTTTGCGCGGTGCAACGGTCGGAACGTTCAAGTCCGGCAATTTCAATGGCGAACCAGCCCGGTAGGCATGGTCGCTCATCGGACGAAAAGTCGCTGCGTTCGGTTCACCCCGCATTATTTAGTATCCTTAATTTATAATGATGAAAACAAAAACAATTTTAGGAGTTGGTCTAAATGATTCCCCGGTCGGTTTAGCCGCTTACATTATTGAAAAATTCTCAACGTGGACCAACAAAAATTGGAGGGATAAAGAAGATGGAGGTCTTCAGCAAAAATTTACGTACACTGATTTGCTTGATAACGTCATGATATACTGGGTGACCGGAAGTATAACGACATCAGCGAGGCTGTACTCTGAAAATTTCAACAAACAGCAAATGTCTCTAAATTTAGACAGGCAAGTATTTAATCTAACAGATAATAAATAATAGTCTAAAAAGTTTGCAATAAATTAATTGGTTTTCAAACTATCATAGTTTTAAGTATTGATTGAAATACTGAAATTAAACTAGATATTATAAAATAGTTGTCACATTTATTGTACCTAGTGTTTACAGTTGTAATATATTTTTTATTATTTTAGCATACCTGTAACAGTACCGGCAGCTTGTGCAAAGTTCAAAAACGAATTAATTAATCTTCCAAATAAGGTCATAAGGTCAAAATACGTAAATTTGGTGCAATCAAATTACTACAATGATGGAGGGCATTTTGCAGCCTTCGAACTACCTCAAATTTTAGCAAACGACGTATGGGCCGCAGTTGCCAAATTCGAAGAAATCAACAAGGGAACAAATACAAACAAAACATAACCTTTTATACATATTTTTATACACAATCTTTGAAAATAAAATATTATAAATATAAGCAACGAAGTGGATTATTTTCTTGAATTAAGGATCTTTTCGATGTTCCTCCTGTACCTCAACTAGAAGAACGTTGGTGGGGCGCGGGATCTCCAAAAGAAAGTAATGAAGCGATAGTGCCGTTTAAAATTGATATACCACAAAAGGTAAATTTTATTTGTAAAATATTGTACCAAAATTTCTGGTATTTATTATAACCGGCCTTCTTTATAAGCAACTTATTTTATATATCAATACACTACACAGGGTGTTCCACCTAAGGCGATTTCTCCCATAACTCTGTTATTATACTTTTGATAACAAAAATGTTTTTATAAAACCGGTCATACAGAGTGTTCCATTTCTTCTGAGCGCTACCTAACTTCGTTATTCTAAATTGAATACCCTGTATATTTTTACACTGTTGGTTTCTTTGTGTAGACAGTTTCCTATATCTATCTGTAGTAATTTTTGAGATATTCAGTGTTTTTGAAAAAAAGCACGATTTCAACTGTTTGAATTAGACCAAATAGCCTTTAAACCATAAAAACTAAGAGCCTACGTTTGGAACGAATTACCGCATCATTTTTGCTGTGGGCAAAATGCTTTTATCATTCAGAACCAGAAATATCGAAAACTCCCCTTTGAGAATATTATAAAACGAATAACTTTATAAAAATTATCAGATTTTGTTTCTCACCGTAATTATTATTATTAGGTATTTTATCGGTGAAAATCAGAAAACTTCTTGAAAGGGCTTTTCATCGAGTAATTTATCCAACTTCTTCAGGAACGGAACCATCATCGGTTTTCTATACCCATTACATACCAATGTTTCTTATTTGGAATATTTTAGTTCACTAAATTGATACTATTACAAAAGTAGTTTTATTATGTTATAAAATTGTTTATTTTATTGATCACTTA
Organism: Agrilus planipennis; assembly: GCF_000699045.2. Classification (NCBI taxonomy): domain Eukaryota; kingdom Metazoa; phylum Arthropoda; class Insecta; order Coleoptera; family Buprestidae; genus Agrilus; species Agrilus planipennis. The sequence continues at coordinate 478,383 of NW_020439016.1, read as the reverse complement.
GATATTGGACGATTTACAATTGCGTTTAAAAAATCATAGACCATTCGTCCCACCATTAGAAGGAGTTCAACAGCA
>NW_020439016.1:468537-474961 GCF_000699045.2 Agrilus planipennis | reverse complement strand
TTTAATAATTTTTATTGTCAAGAAATAAAAATAAAAATTGTTGTTTTACTATTTATAATTGGAAACACATAACTGCTTTGTTTAACTTTACTTTCCTTGTACGTATTATCAAAAATTGTCAAGTGTCTAAAAACCCAAAAGAAGTTAGGTAGGTTCTTATTATTTTATTTAATATATTCTTGATAATAAATAATAATAAAGTCTCACTTTCTGTAATTACTTATAAGGTTCTCAATGATTTGCAATTACGATTGAAAAACACCAGAAGATTTACACCTCCTTTGGAAAACATCGCACAGGAGTATGGCTTTAACACAAACCTCCTAAAAAACATAATCGACTTTTGGAAAGATGAGTACAACTGGAGAGAGCGTGAAATTTATTTAAATCAATTTCCTCAATTTAAAACTAATATACAGGTAAATGTTTTGTAATATTTTTTTTTACTTTTACAAACGTTGTAAAGAGACAAATTTCTTGTTTCAATAAAAAAAATAAAGTTGAATTTAATTTGAAGCGCCTCGCCTGCCTTAAGATAAATTTGGTTGTTACTTAAAGCACGCGTCTTACGTCTGCATCTAAGTAAAGGACAAATTTTCATCATTTATTTATTGTATATTTTATTTCAATATGTTAATTACATGTATAATCCACTATGTTTTACTTTTGCTGAATTTATCAACTGATAGGATGAAACAAACTTTATAAATAACATTGATATGTACAAATATAGCAGACGGTAAAGACTAGTAGATAAAATTATTTATTTTTGTTTTACTTCCACTCTATTTCAGACATCTTTACTGTTTTAACTTCGGGGAAGTCCGAACATTCTTCAATTTCCTAAGCATCATTGTATTTTCTTCAAGTTTATGATTTCTTCACATAAATTTACATAAAAATAATCACATATTTCTTATATTTTGAATAATACCTATGCTACTTACACCTAATAAGTAGCATAGGTGTAAGTTTAAATGATTCTCCAGTCGGATTGNCTATTGGATAATGTCATGATTTATTGGGTAACTGAGTCAATTACCACATCAGTACGTTTATATGCAGAGAACTTCTCTAAAGAGAATAGAACCTTACAGTTAGAAGGGTATGTATCGATAAAAAATAAATATTTATCTATCGAATTTACTGGCATATTAATCAATCCTTTACAATTTTTTCACTTCCCTAGACAAAAATTTTCAGTCTCTCTCCAGTTTCTCAGAGTCTTTCAGAGTCTTTCAGCGTCTTTGAGAGCGTCTCTCACAGTCTTTTACAGTCTCTTAGTTATTGCCTAGGTGTTTTTATGGATCTCTTACAATCTCTGTATGAAAGACTCGAACAATAAAATTGGTAATTCAAATATTCGAGGCTCTCACAGAGAGACTGAATGAATAAAACTGAAAAATTGAGAGACTCAAGTCTCCCGTAGAAAGAGTGGGATCTCTGAAATATGTTGAACTTAAAAAATTTAAACCATGTCTATCGAGACACCACTTATTGAGAGATTTGAGTGTCTCGTTTAGAGATTCGAGTGTCTCGTTCAGAGATTCGACTGTCTCGTTCAGAGATTCGAGTCTCTCGTTCAGAGACGCTAAACAGTTTTTTTGACAGTCTCTCTCAGCGACACCGGAGTGATTCGATTCAGAGACTGAGAGACTGAACATTTTTATCTCTGGTTTTTCAAATGAAAAAATTACATATAAGTAATTAAAAATTAAATCATTAAGTAATTTTCCTTCGTTACTCATTTGTTTTATTATTTTATTAAAGGAATATAAATACAGAAATAATAATTCATAAATGAACATATCTTTTAAAAGATTCGTTTCATTTTCGTACTGTTGTAAATGAAGAAATACTAATATATTAATTCGTCTCATAAAATTTAATCAAAATCACGGATTTTTTAAATAAAAAACAGTTAATTCACTATTCTCTTTTTCACATTTTCTATTGCTTGATAAATTTTCCCTTTTAGTGTCCCTATTGAGGTACCAACAGCCTTAGCATTATTTAAAAATGAATTTTATTATACTCCACCAAGTCTTGTGGCTGAAAGGTATAAGAATGTTTTGCAATTGAGCGATATTCCTGATGGAGGACACTTCGCAGCAATGGAGGTCCCGCAAATGTTGGCTGATGACATCTGGCAAGCCGTTGAAAAAATACACAGATACAGGCGTTACATTTATCGAGAATAATTTTAAAAAACTTTAAAAATAGCGTTAGATATATCATATTATCGTATTATAACTAAATCATTTCAACTGTATGGATGTTTCATTTAATACAATATTTAAAACATTTTTATTTACGTTATAAATATAAATCCGATGAAAACCTAAAACTTAAAATTTTTAAATCCGTGGAAATTGAAATTAAAATAATCCATCATTAAATTCTTTCGTCAAGGTCAAGGTGGAATGTTAAATAAACGTTTATTCTAGTTTTAGGATTGTAGGTATTTACTTTTGATTTTAAAAACTTGAAAAATTGTAAATTGGACCCGTGTAAACAATTACAACCAACCGATAACCTTCAAACGAATAATTAATTAAATAAAACAGCAGAAACGCATTAGATAGATATAAATGTTTTTCAAGTTACTTAACTAAATTCAGTATTTTTATATTCCACTTTTACGTAATATATCCAAATTAATTTTATTACTATTGTTCGCCATAAATTTCGATTAAATTTTATACAAATTGTTCAGTTCAACTTTATTTTTTCAATTTTTGTGTTTTACAGATCTTTTATGAACCAAAAAGAAAAAGTTGAATACCAGACACAGTCTCAATACATTCAATTTTTTGAATCATCAATTCAATTACAATTACAACTCGATAGAGACTACTTTTTTTAATTCAAAGACAAACCTTTATGATTCTAAGCAATCAATTAAATANTCCTTTTCTTATCCCTTCCATTTCGTAGGTGAGTCCCCTCTTCCATAGCCAAACCCAATAGTTTTGCGAACGTAGTAACGAAAATTTTCGTAGGTATTATTTAAGTTGCGAGAGTGGCTTCACTCGTTTACAGGATGAAGACAAAACAAAATTATTCATTACTGCTTACTCTCTCGTACTCATCGAAGGGTATGGAGTGACCCAAACTAACCTCATGTAGCGGCTCCTGCGAAGTTAAAGTTTGACCGGCTCTGCCTTATATAATGGGCTCCAAAGTGCGGCAAGCAAGATACAAAACACACGAAACCACAGTAACAAGTATCATTTATTGGCGTAACCTTGAGTATGTGAATTTAAAGCATGATTCGCTATTTTAAATTTGCAATTCATTGTTTTTGTTAAGAATCCGAAAATATTAATACATTTTATCGGATAAATAAGTAATTTTTTTGTTAAATAAAATAGTGAAAAGTGAAAAGTGAATCAAAAATGGGTTTCGTAGGAAAATTAGTGTTCATAATTTCCTCGATTTTCGTGTTATTTTCGGCAAAGGTAATAAAGGATCTTTTCGATGTTCCTCCTGTACCTCAACTAGAAGAACGTTGGTGGGGCGCGGGATCTCCAAAAGAAAGTAATGAAGCGATAGTGCCGTTTAAAATTGATATACCACAAAAGGTAAATTTTATTTGTAAAATATTGTACCAAAATTTCTGGTATTTATTATAACCGGCCTTCTTTATAAGCAACTTATTTTATATATCAATACACTACACAGGGTGTTCCACCTAAGGCGATTTCTCCCATAACTCTGTTATTATACTTTTGATAACAAAAATGGTTTTATAAAACCGGTCATACAGAGTGTTCCATTTCTTCTGAGCGCTACCTAACTTCGTTATTCTAAATTGAATACCCTGTATATTTTTACACTGTTGGTTTCTTTGTGTAGACAGTTTCCTATATCTATCTGTAGTAATTTTTGAGATATTCAGTGTTTTTGAAAAAAAGCACGATTTCAACTGTTTGAATTAGACCAAATAGCCTTTAAACCATAAAAACTAAGAGCCTACGTTTGGAACGAATTACCGCATCATTTTTGCTGTGGGCAAAATGCTTTTATCATTCAGAACCAGAAATATCGAAAACTCCCCTTTGAGAATATTATAAAACGAATAACTTTATAAAAATTATCAGATTTTGTTTCTCACCGTAATTATTATTATTAGGTATTTTATCGGTGAAAATCAGAAAACTTCTTGAAAGGGCTTTTCATCGAGTAATTTATCCAACTTCTTCAGGAACGGAACCATCATCGGTTTTCTATACCCATTACATACCAATGTTTCTTATTTGGAATATTTTAGTTCACTAAATTGATACTATTACAAAAGTAGTTTTATTATGTTATAAAATTGTTTATTTTATTGATCACTTAGATATTGGACGATTTACAATTGCGTTTAAAAAATCATAGACCATTCGTCCCACCATTAGAAGGAGTTCAACAGCATTACGGAATGAACACAGGTCTTCTCAGTGAAATTGTAGACTTTTGGATAAACAAGTACAACTGGCGAGAACGCGAAAAGTTTCTGAACAAGTTTCCGCAATTCAAAACTGAAATACAAGGACTCAATATACATTTCATTCACGTCAAACCATCATCTTCATTGCCAAAAAATGTACGGGTCTTGCCAATAATATTATTTCACGGGTGGCCAGGATCCGTCAGAGAATTTTATGATGTAATTCCTCTTCTAACAAAGCCACAAAGTGGAAGAGACTTTGTTTTTGAAGTTATTGTTCCATCTTTACCAGGATACGGTTTCTCCGACGCTGCATCGAAACCAGGATTTGGGCCGGCCCAAATGACGCAAATATTTAATAAATTGATGAATCGATTGGGTCACAAAAAGTACTACATCCAAGGAGGCGATTGGGGCGCTCTAATTGTTAGCATCATGGGCGTATTGTACCCAGAAAACGTACTAGGTCTACACTCTAATGCGTGCAGTTTTGTAAACAGTGCAATAACAAGAATACAGTTGCTAATAGGAAGCGTTTTTCCTTCTTTAATAATTGAAGATGACCACGAGAAATCAATATACCCCTTGTCCGAAACGTTTTCGTTTATGCTAACAGAATCAGGATATTTGCATATCCAGTCTACCAAACCAGATACCGTTGGTAAGTCGATTCAAAAATTGTTGTTACAATCTTTAGTCAAGAAGATAGAATACAGGAGAAATAACTTAAACAGTCCGTTGAAAGATGTGCGACTGCGCATCAATTTGTTTCTTGCCTGTATACATCATACGTCAAATCGGATGCGCACTACCATACTACGCAACGAACCATCGAGCAGAATTTATTGACGCTCTTACGCGGCGTGCAAAACGATACGAAACCCGATGTAGTTTAGGCTCCTGTCTCTAGTCTTCTTGACTTTAATATTCAAATACCCAAAGATAATAGGATTTTTATAAAATCTAGACTATGTTTTGTCTATACAGATCTATGATATCAACTTCACTTCAATATTATTCTAGATTGATTAAAATTTACAATGAAGAATACTTCGCGCGGTGCAACGGTTCGGTTTTGCGCGGTGCAACGGTCGGAACGTTCAAGTCCGGCAATTTCAATGGCGAACCAGCCCGGTAGGCATGGTCGCTCATCGGACGAAAAGTCGCTGCGTTCGGTTCACCCCGCATTATTTAGTATCCTTAATTTATAATGATGAAAACAAAAACAATTTTAGGAGTTGGTCTAAATGATTCCCCGGTCGGTTTAGCCGCTTACATTATTGAAAAATTCTCAACGTGGACCAACAAAAATTGGAGGGATAAAGAAGATGGAGGTCTTCAGCAAAAATTTACGTACACTGATTTGCTTGATAACGTCATGATATACTGGGTGACCGGAAGTATAACGACATCAGTGAGGCTGTACTCTGAAAATTTCAACAAACAGCAAATGTCTCTAAATTTAGACAGGCAAGTATTTAATCTAACAGATAATAAATAATAGTCTAAAAAGTTTGCAATAAATTAATTGGTTTTCAAACTATCATAGTTTTAAGTATTGATTGAAATACTGAAATTAAACTAGATATTATAAAATAGTTGTCACATTTATTGTACCTAGTGTTTACAGTTGTAATATATTTTTTATTATTTTAGCATACCTGTAACAGTACCGGCAGCTTGTGCAAAGTTCAAAAACGAATTAATTAATCTTCCAAATAAGGTCATAAGGTCAAAATACGTAAATTTGGTGCAATCAAATTACTACAATGATGGAGGGCATTTTGCAGCCTTCGAACTACCTCAAATTTTAGCAAACGACGTATGGGCCGCAGTTGCCAAATTCGAAGAAATCAACAAGGGAACAAATACAAACAAAACATAACCTTTTATACATATTTTTATACACAATCTTTGAAAATAAAATATTATAAATATAAGCAACGAAGTGGATTATTTTCTTGAAATTAGATTACGTAATAATACTCC